>NW_010310217.1:6692-10777 GCF_000700745.2 Antrostomus carolinensis | reverse complement strand
AGAAGTGGTGGCACAGGGACCTCCGGACCTGGCAGAAGCAGGCAGGCCTTGGGGCTCCCCTGAGCATCAGGGACTGAAAGACCTGGCAGTGCCTCTCCACCTCTTCCCATCTGAAGCCCTGTGTACACTGGAGATGAGGTGGAGGCAGAACAAGTTTTCCATGCCATGAATCTACTTTTCGACAGCTCTCAGGGTACCCTGTCCAGCGGAGACGAGGCCACCTCTGCTGAGATCCCCTGTGCTGCTGCTCCCACAGGAAGGGAGAGGTCTGGGCCACCCTTGTTCACCAGGGGCATATTTTGCAGAGGGGAGGGACTCATGCATGGGTAGAGTGTCTCATGCAAAGGATGGGGAGCATCACTGATTTTGTTGGCTGGATGTTGAGGAAGGAGCCGTGGGGCTGCATTCACAGAGCACACAGCCAAAGGGGTCCCCAGTCCTACTTGAGGGTTTGGATGTTGCAGTTTTAATTAAAAAGGAAAAAGATGATATCCTGGTTATTTTTCCATATGCCAGGTAGGTATTTTTTCTGTCATTTTAATCAGGGGAACTGGGTCAATTTGAGTTTTGTTGCTTATTACTTTTAAGAAGTTTTGATATCCTGGTTTATTCACTAGTGTGCTGCAGCAGCATTCAGATCATGGACACCTATTGATATAATTGTGTGCATGACTTTTTGGATGAATGTATGGATTGTCTGCCTCATAGTTCACAAATAAGGTTCCCAATGTCTAGTGTACACAGGTGACTCATGGGGGGTTTACAAAAGCGACCCAGCCTTGGGTTGTCTTGAGACCCTGTCTCTCTGCAGAGATGACTTATGAGGAGATGTGTAGATAGCTCAGCCCTTGGTTGTCTGATTAGCCCTGAATTAAACAGGGTGGTGGCTGCACTATTCAAAGAACCGAAACCTGGGTTGAGCTTTGAAATCCCTTAACAAATAGTATGCCCTAAGTCTCAGTCCAACCACTGTTCAGTTGCCTGAGGAAACAAAGTAAAGAAAAACCGGAGAGTTTCAGCTTTAGTTTCAAATGACAACCTCAAAGAATCACAGACCAGCAAAAGAAATATAGATAAGGGAAGTTCCACCACACTGCCAAAGATAACGGTATAGTCCACTCAGGCATAGTCATACGCACCTTTACGTAAGTCAGGGGATAAAAACCCCTAAGATTCAGGTTGGAAATGTGCAAGGGGGAGAGTCACTTCTCCAACAATACAGATGGCTTGTGAAGGAGACCCTTCTCTCCTTTATCAGGACACTGGTCAAGGTAGCTTCCCTGGGACTGAGAGCCCTTGCCTGGAGGTGTAAGTGAATATTGTTTATGCTTTCAGTTTGTAAACGTGTGTAAATTTTTGTGTGCTTGTGATTGTCTGTGAATGGGTTGTGATTGTAATAGTGTACCCTGTGAGTTGTACTAGTGTGCGCTGTGAATCTATCCGTTGTAGTTGTAACAGTGTAGTCGGAGAATTGCTTCTGGTTGTAATACTGCACTACTCTTGCTTTTAAAATTGCAATAGTGCGTTCCTCCGTTGTGTCCGTGACACCTGCAATAGTGCCTTGTTAAGTCTGCAAGTGCAGTTCAAGTCATTTGCTTGAACCTTGCAGTTAAGTCTCTTTCTGCCATAATGAGATTCAAAAGAAAATAAACTGTGGAAACATCTTTCTCTTCTGTGGAAACATAGGTGGTTAATTTTGAACCTGAGGTGCAGTGATGAGATGAAATCAGGTGTGACAGAGTAAGCAAAAATATTGTTTTCATGCTACTGCTTTGTCCTGGAAAGCTTTACTTTAAGGTACACTTTTCTCTTTGACTTTCAAGAGGTTGTCTTATCTTCAGCAATTAAATAATAACTGTCAACGTGTTTAATTAATTTGCCATTAGAAGCATTATTAAACTTTGCGAAGGATGAGAAATGCTAAAGATATTAAAGACTGGCTTTGCTAGAGCAGAGCAGAGTGGAGGAGAGTTACAAACAACAGCATCTATGCAAAGGATTCAAGTATTCACCCAGCTCCCAGCTGTTGTCATGACAAGCCCCTCGTTATTCCTGGTGCCACAGCGTGGGTACATGGTTAAGCACAGACAGGCAAGGGGCAACACAGACAAAATACCTGATTTCTCCTTCCTGGCATTGCTGGGTGAGACCTGCTCCTTCTGGTGCCAGGCCAGGGGAGGCAAGGGCCATCACAGGACCACCCGCCTCTGGTCGCATGATAGTGATGACACTAAGCCTTGGAGAGGGACCGTGGTGGCTGAGCTAGTGAGAGCCACCTGCAGCCGGAACTGGAAGTGGGGTGGCCACAGGCACCCCACAACACATGGCCTCGGAAGCAGCCTCCATGTATCAGGGTATGTGTGGTGCTTACCAAACATTCGCCAAATCACTTTGTTTTTCTCATCATTGTGCCATGGAGGAAAACCTCCCAGAGAAGTCGAGCTGCTGTTGAGGTGGTTTAGAATGGGACAGGCAGCGGGGGACTCAGCCTGCAATGCTCTGCAATACTCAAACCAAATGCTTTTCGTTCAGATAAAATATCCAAGACAAGTGCTAAAACATTTGGGCAGTTTCCAGTGGCCCTCGCTGTCTAGAGCTTTTCTGTGATGCTCACAGGTAGCGGATCGCTGGTGGTTAAAACCCCTGAACGGAGACTCATAGAATCATCATAGAATCAGAATGGTCTGGGTTGGAAGGAACCTTAAAGATCATCTAGTTCCACCCCCACTGTCATGAGCAGGGACACCTTCCACTAGACCAGGTTGCTCAAAGCAGAAGAATCCTGCTTATTTAAAAAAAACCAAACATTTTAAATAAGAGGTGGAGCTTTTTGACATGAGCATAGCTGGTTGTAACACCAGAAAAAGACATCCTCTTGGTGAGATCCACTGGAAACTATTTGGATGGTAAATTTGTTGCATTAATATGGTTTGAGTAATGGATGGTGTTTGGAAACAAAACTTTCCAAACAGAAGGAATAATGTACTATATCTGGTGCAAGAGTTGAACAACAGGAATTCACATTTTCCATTTCCGAGTGTGGAACAAACAAAGTAAGCTTAAAATTAGTAAATCTTTTAGTCATTGCATTATGAATGGCTTGGTCGAGTAATGCTACTGCTTGGGGAAAATGTTTGTTAGAACCATATACAGTTTTCTAAATAAAATGGGCTGCTGCTTGGTAGGTGGAACTCACCTTGGCAAGATGGAGCATTTGGCATCTTGCACTTGAGCATCTTCATTTGTGTGTGACAGAAGATCTGGGCTTGGATGACTGACAGGAGTTAGCAACAAGGAGTCCCTGGACTTTGCTGGACTGGGACTTACCAGCACAAGGCATTGCAGGCTGTGCCCTGGGGCAGCATGCTGCTGCCTGCAGTGGCTTGCTGGGAAGCTAACGGAGCTCTAATGTATTGACAGCACTGGTACTTCTGCTAAGACGACTTTTTCAAGTAGGTTTTGTAGAAATTTGGGATTTCAGTGTAAGAACGCCTACCCCATAGTAAGTTTGGGTCTTCCAAAGCTTTTTTTGTCTGGATTTTAACTATCAGCTTTTCATTTAATGGCAACCCATTCTCTGAGGAAATTTACTTTTCAATAATGAGAAGGCATAGGTTCAGGAATCTCTAAAAGCAGAAGAGTACAGTAGTTTGCTAAAACATCCTGGTAATAAAGTCAAACCCTTCTACAAATATTGCTATTAGGGTTACCTCACCATTTTCTTGTGTTGGTGTTATCCCTGGACTATAACTGAGTACGGCTTATTGCAGGCAGTAAGCAAGGTATGGGCAATAGAGGTTGCTTTTTCAGCCCCGACTGAGAACCAGCATGGGCTTCAGCCTTGTTTGTTGACCGAGAAAGAATGGAAATTATGCCTTTAGCAATAGTCCTTTATTTAAAGCAAGAGGAATGCATGGCAGCCTGATTTAAGGAGGGACAGTTTCACTCTGTGTCTAGCCTATTGTTTTGAGTGGGAGGGAATTCAAAAAACTGGGAACGCTTGTTTGCCTAGGAGGAAAAGAAATGCCTGAAGTAACAAAAATATGGAGTATGTGGAGAAAATGCTCACGTGTGCACATTTAAAG
>NW_010310217.1:0-6650 GCF_000700745.2 Antrostomus carolinensis | reverse complement strand
GGAGAGTGAGGGAGCTGGGCAAGCAGCAGCATCCATGCATGGCCGGTGGGTGCCATGGACGTGAAGCCTTTCTGTTCCCTGCATGCATGTCTGTGACTTGGGTTTACCAGAATTTCTTACAGGTGGAAATTTTCTAGATGGTGAAAGCAGGACACAGTTTTTATTGTCCAACAGTTGCCCACTTCAGAGATGGTAACACAAGAAGATTCTTGCTTTCTTGCCAGTCT
The DNA here is from genome assembly GCF_000700745.2 of Antrostomus carolinensis. Classification (NCBI taxonomy): domain Eukaryota; kingdom Metazoa; phylum Chordata; class Aves; order Caprimulgiformes; family Caprimulgidae; genus Antrostomus; species Antrostomus carolinensis. The sequence continues at coordinate 6,423 of NW_010310217.1, read as the reverse complement.
AGGAGCTGATGGTGTAAAATAAAAATGTTTCACAGCTCTCAGAAAGCCATCAGATTATGTGGGTATGTCTTTCACAATCACAGATGTCAGACAGTCTTCTGAACTTCAGAGACCTGGTTCCTTCTGAGCTTTCTGCTGAACTCACACATCTGATACACTTGTCTCCCTTTCTTTTATGTCTGCACAAAAAAACCCACAAGACACTATGCTGAGGGGCTGGGTTTTAAGGCTGTGAGTATAGATATTGTAAATCACCAAGGCATTTATTTCAGTGGACCGCCACATAACTCTTGGGCTACACTTCAGTATTACTCTTCCCATCACTGCCTTTGACTACTACCCATGTGAGCCATTAGCTTATATATTCTCCATCTCTGCCTTGGGCTCATGTCTCCAGACGACTGACAATAAAGGTTTGACAGGAGTGCTGACAGCCTACTGAACTGCAATTCATCTCTTTCAGCATGCGTTTGAGGTTCGCTTTTAGCAATGTCATTAGATGGAACTACAGCCTCTGGCACTTCTGGGAGGCTCTGTCTCTGTCATTCATTAAACACAATGAAGACAGATGATAACTTCAAAATCAATTAATTATCATTATTGCCGCTAATTACATTACACCTAAACTCTGTGAGAGGTTTTCTAGGTAAGCAAGAGATGAGGTCTCTGCTGCAAGGAAGTTACAGTTAACGCACAATGCTGATACAGATAAGGAAGAGAAGAACTTGCCTTGAAGAACAGAGCAGCCGAGCAGCAGCCCCGGTGTGTTAAGCTTTGTTTCACTGCTCTCCTCCTCACCTTGCTGTGGCAGGCCCTGCTCTGAGGTAAGGACCTAAGTGCTGATTAATTGAATTTGCACAACCTCAGCCCAAGGCAAGTCCAGTTAAGACTCCTTTGTGCAGGCAGGCTGCTTCCCCCCAGGCCAGCATGGCCAACTCCTAACCCCCACGCATCGCTGGCATGCCCTCCGGCAGTCTGAAGGCAACTTGGGACACTCACTCCAGGTAGGTATGAAACAAGAGCTGATTTTATTTGAAATGGAGGAGAATTAGTGATTTTTGGTAAAACCAGGATTTCTTCTCCACCAGTTGAGCAGACACTTGCTGCTCAGTTGTCTGCAGCATGTGTTTCTCCTCCAGACCAGAGAACAAACCCGGCTGTGATAGCATAGCTCAGGTGTGGCAGGGATGGACATGGTGTGAGATGCTGCATGGGATGGATCTGAACTCAGCACCAGCTGCAGTAGTAGTAGAAAAATCTGTGGTCACAGTCTTCTCATTTTCAATGTGTTTATGGTCCAGAGGTACTGCATGATACTGAATGAGTGGACTCAGTGCCACAACAGAGCTGAAACTCCCAACCAGAGTTATGCTCATCCAGTGCTACCTCCTTGTTTGTTTTACCCTGTGTAATTTTGGTTAGGAAAATGTCTCAATTGTTTTGATGTGTTCTTAATTCACAGAGGTCACTATTGTCTCTACAGGGAATTGTGTAACAACATGCGGTGCTGTGCAAGGTGGCTGCTGGCAGCTGAGACGCTGCAGCAAAGGCTGCTTAGCTCCACACTAGTTTCTTACTGGTGTTACCTAAACATGTGCTCTGGCCACTCAAAATATTGGGTTAAATGGAATCAACCAGTTATGGCTGTTTGCATGTAGGAGATGGTCAGCATTTCCTGGAAGAAATGAAATGCAGCTCATACCTTTGCTTCAAGACATTTCAGATGCTGAGTGCCCTGTCTGATATTCTTATTCTCTAAGTCAGCTTTTTCTCCCCTGAAATGTGTGTGTTTAAAGCAAAGAGGAACCTGGCAGAAAACACTGGTTCCAGGTGGAGTAAAACCACTCGCCGGCTGACTTTTCTGTACTTTCTGTTCCTAAGCTGCAGGATTTAATTTCCTTCTGCTTGGCTGTGATCGGAGAAAAAAGATAACCTATGTGTGCTAACCTCATGTACTAACCATGGAATGATCTTGCCCTTTGGTTTATAAAGCTACAAAAAAAGTTGTTATATAGCCCAAGCAGCTATCTAATAGTCAGGGCCCCGTGGGGTCACTTCTGTTGAAGGAAACACAGGTGATGTGGCTCATGCTTGCCTTTGATGTCTGGTTTGGTTTGCAAATAGAGAAAACCTTTCCTCCTCAACCCACAGAAGGACTGAGCAGGAGGCAGTTTTCTTGCTCACCACTTCCAAATCATAGGGATGAGGAAGCTGAAGATGTGGTGTGAGAGGTACCGATGGGCTGCAGAGTGCCAGGATGGTTGGAGGGTCGGGCTGTGCCCAGCACTCACCCAAGGCAGAGGAGGGCAGGACAGGTGGCCGAGAGCAGGAGCTACGTGTTTCTGTTGCTCGGACCCTCGTTGGGAGCAGCCAGGTTTTGTGCTGGCTGAGCTGTTGGGTGGGGTGACGAAGAGACCTGCTTCACTGCCTTGTCCTTGCCGGGCTTATCTGGCTCCTCTGCTGTTGCTCGGGAAGGTATTCTGGGAGCAACTGCAAAAGCTCTGGCTGCACCCTCAAGGCAATGGCAAGGTCTGAATTGCCTTGCACCAAACTTGGGAGAAAATTTACTCACACTAATGAGGTTAAATCCATGCAAAACTGGGGTAAGGAGAGATGAGATGCTCAGGACAGTGCAAATCCGTGCCAGTGCTTTGGTAAAGGCTGCAAGGGTGTAGCTGCATGTACAGATAAAATGCATCCCAGGGGAAGCCCTGGCCCTCTTGCTCTGCCATGGGTCAGTGGACCAGAAACACAAAGGATCTCAGAGGTCTTCTGAAGGGTGGCAATTTGGTCACACTGCTCGCATCTGGTGTTTGCTCAAGGGGAAAAACAGCACAGCAGGAAGATACGTGTGGCTGCTTCTAGAGGAAAGCTTATCTGCTCCTCACTGTAAAATGTGCAACTTCTTCAGAAGAAAAGAGAAAAAAAAATATCAGGACTAGCACTGCATCTGAAAGACTTCCTTGATAACACTGGCACAGTTGGACCTTATGTGATGTGTGAACACAGGAAGTTGTGGGATGCATGGGCAAGAGAAGAGAGTGTATAGCTTTCATTATTTTAGCTAAATTAACAGAAAGGTATTTTTCACTTTTGCTTCTCAGGATAAAAGGTTTTCCCTTCCCCCATGATCTGGCTTTTCTCCTGAATGGGTGCATTTTTGATAACATCCTTCCTACCACATGGAAGGCCCTCCTCTCCCAACCTTACCTAGCAATTTAGTGCAAATTCCTGGGAGATTAGAGGGGACATTTGGACAGCACGATCCTTCTGTACCATTAAGGGATCTTTGATCTTTCTTTCTTTTTTCTGGTAATTTCTGCCAGCAAAATTGCTTTCTGAGCATAATGCATCTCTGCTTCCTGGTGTATTGGGAGATCTGCTGATAAAAATGTGGGTATAAAATGCTCTCTGAAGTGGTTGGATTCAGCAGAGGAAAAGCCAAAGGTTCAATATTATTTTTGTTTAAGCAACAGACTGCCAAAGGAGAACAATGCAAAGTTTTCAATACTGTAAACACTGGGAGGATGAATAAACTTCCAACAATGTGGTGATGCTGCGGTGGCTTCCAAAAGCCCTTCCTGCCTGACACCGTGGCTCTTTGTGGGTCACTGCCAGTACAAAACCTCTGCTGCCCATGGAGTTTTTAGGGGTTGGAGTGGTTTTTTTAAGATGATCCTATAATTTAATGGCTGTGGGCTCTTCAATACTGAGGGTCCTAGTTTGATTAGACATGCTTTGTGAATATAACCTTTTGCCACCTGATTGGGTCAGGATTGTGGTTTGTCAGGCCCACGTTTTCTGCCCTGAGGGGAGGGGAGTTGGGCACCACGGGGGGATGGGGTAGTGAAGAGGAGCATCATATGGGAACCACTGGCTTGACCAGGCATGTTGCCATGTCATAGAGAGGGGGTATAGACCACTGATTGCTCTCCTGTAGCATGGATATGCTGCGTCCTTTTGGGTGCTAAGCTCGGGTTGTGATGGGTACTCCACAATTCCTGACAGTCTGTGGCTTACTGCTGCAGCAGAGGTTGCACAGTGGGTTGTATATATAACCTTAGATATAAGCAGGGAGCGGGTTTGGGGGGTTTTTTTGTACTATCTTGTCCTTCCATGGTTGGGCAGAACAAGTGACAATGAATCCTGCTGAGTCACATGCTCTCATTTGGTAGTCAGAACATCCTGAAACCTGCATCTCTGTGTGTGCTCTCTTTGGAAAAATGTAATTTTGATTTCTTAATGGAATCTGACATGGATTTTGACTTCTGTATACTGCCAAGGAAGAGAAAGTTGACAGCATTTTTCACCCACTAATTAGTGTTAGCATGACCCCAGCGTCAAAGTACAGAGGGGTCTGTGGTGCTTTTGCACTGTACTGTTTTCATAGGCTCTTTTCTCATAATATCCTATTTTTATGAGTGTTCAGTTTTTGTAATTCCACCTGCTTTAAGTGAAACCTTTGGACAGCATCTATAAATCCTCCCTCAAAATATGTCTGAAGTACTATTTTTGCTGTACTTTGCTCAAGATAATCCTTCCTTTTAAAAGATGCATGTAGCCTCACTTTTTTGTAAAGCATGACAGCAAACAAGTACCTAATCCCCCTTAGACCACCTGGGGAAAAAGTGTGCTGAGTCTCTTGAGCAGATGGCCTCTTCTGGCTGTGCACAGGTGGTGCAGACCTCCACGATGCTCATCCTCACCTTCCTTCATAGTGGTAGAGAACAGGACCCTCTTGTGTGCCCAACCGAAGCAGGGATCCAAGTGAGTGCTGCACAGCTCCTGCTGAGCTCAGCTACGCTCAGTAGCTTCCCGAGGAGATGTCCTGCAGGATGCACCAGAGTGAGCCAGGAGACTTGCTCCTGGGGAGAACATGTCTGAGCTTGGGATGCGGTCTCATCTGTCCTTCACCTGCCTAAATCCTGGAGGTATGTGTACAGCAGGCATTTGCAGGATACACCTAACACAGGCTGGGTAGGATTGAACTTCTTGTAAAATGTATTTCTGTCTGCTTGCATTTAACTTGCTGGTGGTGGCATCAAGAGGTTACAGCAATTATATAGGGAATGAAAGGTAAGGATTTGGTTGCATCCTCAAAGCTGTCAACCACAATCACCTGCTTTCCAGGACAGCACCTTGCAGCTGGTCTGGGTGTGCCTCAGCAGCTCCACAGCAGCTCAGACTTCGGTGACTCTTGAGTGCAAAACTTGAGGCAAATGCTGGAATTCAAGTCCCTCCCCTCCCAAGTCAAGGTCTTCACCTACAGCTTGCACAGTAGGAGACCTTCTTCACTTCCTTGTGGAGCCAGAGGGATGACAGGACCAATTCACAGGAGGAGAGCTCCCCATGTGTGTGGCAAGCACAGGAATCTGCTTTGTGTGGGCCATGACTTAGGAGGTGGGTGGAGAAGGCTTGAAAAGCTTTGGGCCAAGGAGACACTTGCTCTGGCTCCTCCTACATCTCTAAGGCTTTGAGTGATGGAGGTCAGGGCAGCAGCATTGCTGTCCCTCCCAGGCATCCTCAAGCCTGGTGAGCTAGTGGCCATATGGAGGAGGTTGGTTGGGAGCTCAGATGTATACGTGGCTCCAAGGGATGCCACTGGCTGCTGCGGGGCAGTTTGGGTGTATGCACATGCACCTGCCAGGGCACAAACAAGCAGGTCAGGCTGGGCACCTGCCCTGAGTGGTTAGGCAAGAACTGAATTATTTAAAATGTTTTTCAATTGCAGTTTTGGATGGGTTTGGGCAACATGCCAAGATCATTTAGGAAACCTTTTAAAGTGTTAAGGGGTAAATAGTCCCAACTCAGTATTTTAAGGAGCAGAATATTCTGAAGGAGGCAAAACAAAATGATCTCTGCAGAGGAATTTGTTTGTTTGTTTGTTTCCCAAAGGGGTGCAGAGTGAAACAGAGAAATCCCTGCCCGCATGCATGCAGTGGACTTTTCAGGGGCAGTCTCGGTGGCAGGATGGGGTCCTCCAACACCTGTGCTTGCAGTGTCATAGACACATTGTATGTGACAGCTTGAGCTGAAAATGAGTGTTGTGCAGAGCAGAGCCCCAGGACCTCCTCCCATGGGTACGTGCAGAGGGGAGATGGGCAGAGAGGCAATGCTCTCTCCCCTTGGCTGTTACTGGCTTGTTCTCCCAATGCTCCTGATGGGTAAGGATCTGATGGCACCAGCAAAGGCAGAGCACAGGGCAGGCTGGCCTGATCTCCTAATCAGCTGTGGAGCTGCTCTTTGTGAGGCACCTCTGGGAAACACCTGCCTCCCCCTCTGCCCTGTGCCTTCCCTCACCTCAGCACATGCAGACATGCTCCTCCTGAGGAACAAGTGCCTCTCTGTCAGAAATGAATGGTCATGCCTTTGCGGACCTTTGGGGCAGCATCCCTGGGCTGCATGAAGAGAAGCGTGGCCAGC
>NW_010310216.1:16878-30087 GCF_000700745.2 Antrostomus carolinensis | reverse complement strand
GGGGATGGTGCCGCACCCGTCCCGCTGATGATCTGTTAGAGAACCGCTCCTGAAGCCCCACTCCTCTGGCAGGGCCCAACTGCCGGCCTTCTCCACCCTCCCTGCCCAGCCATCCCTTTCCAGGCGAGTGGGTGGCCTCCGGTGCTGCCGACCACAGACGCAGGAGAAAGCCATGAGAGCCTTTATGTGGTCGTGACAAGGGACGATGTTCATACAGGAGTGAGGGATCTGGGTTTCAAGGAGAGACATCTCTCCTGGGGCACTCATACTCTTCATCCCACTTCCTTTCAGTTGGATTCCTGGTGCCTCAGTTGGTGCCAGTTTGGTGTAGTGATGTTAACAGGTTGTTGTTCCCTAGTGACAAAAATAAAAGACGGAAGTTTGCTGCCAGTGGACTGAAGGGATTGGTTTGTGAGCTTCTGATGAGTGTTTCCTTGCTGCTCCATGTGGGCTCCCACCCACGCAGTTGGTGGGGATCCCTTTCTGTGGGAGACAGGGATCACCTTGCTCACTCTGGGGAGGTGGGAGATTGGCATGACCTCAGACCAGCCTTCTGTATAGGCAAGAGATGGAGCCTCAGAGTGACTCTTGTCACTGACCAAAAGACACTGCACTCAGAGGAGTTCCTTTGAAAGCCCTTGGTATCTTACACGGGCATTTTCTCAGATGTAAGCTGCTGCTAGCTGAGAAGGACTGTCTTGCTTCTGGAAAACAGGTTTATTCCAGTCAAGTGGAAGATAAAATTCATTGTGACTTTGAAGCTATTTCAAAAAGGCAACACAAAGTACGTGGTAACCTGAATTTTGAAAGTTTTGTTCCCAGCTGCTCCTTCAGACTTACTGGGGGCACTCAATGCAGAGAAGTTCAGGGTGGGTGAATGTAAGGAAGATTTTTTTTCCTTAGAACCACTCATATTGTGGTAACATTGCATTTGAGTTTTGGATTGGTGAGGAGGTAAATGGGACCTTGTTCTGGCTCGCCTGGGGTGGGAGGCTTGCAATGGTGTTGGATGCTTTCTCTGCTCTGCCCACAGAGTCTCTTTTTTCACAGTGCTTCCAGTCTGTTTCAGGCTTCATTCTTTCATTTTCATCTTTCAACCTTGCACTTAGCCCCTTTAGCTGAAATGCTTCCTAAATCATGACACAGTGGTTTTTGTTAAGAAATGTCGTACATAGTCGGCTTACATAAAAATAAAACACTGTATGTAACTAGAATTGGTGGTGAAACTGGAAATGGTGCTTGACTTGGTTAATACTTCTCACACGTTTGTTTTTTTGAGGCAGTTGGAGCAGGCCAGGCTCTTTGGGTGTTTTTAATAATTACGGCGGTATTAGCAGTGTGCAGCAGGAGAGCACTGGATGTGGTGTGGGGAGATGCTCACAGCTGCCATGCAGCAGGCAGGGCACTGCTTTTCTAGGGGAACGTGCCTTACTTCTCTGCATTGTGTTTTCTGCCTAGGTGCTTGTTAGACCTTAAAAATCAGAATGTGTGCTGGCTGGGGTCTAGTCTAGCAGTAAATATTTTTAGGAATGTGTGATTTCACTTTTCCTGTTGACACCTGTGAGGAAAGACTTTAACATCATCAGTTTCTGTTTGAGATGATTTTGTCTTGCCTGGCTGGTAAGCAAAGCCAGTAAAAGTACCCAGTTTAGTCCAGAGTTTAGTCTGGAGTTGGGTGGCCTGCCTGCCTTGTGTTTGGGAACCGACTGGCTTCAGCTGGAGGGGAGGCTGCTGAAGCCTCTTTACTGTGGAGCTCCTCCATGCACCGCCTCAGCTGTCACTGCTCATGTCTTTTTTTCTTTAATGCAGCGTCTGTCCCTCCCAGTAGCTGTTTATTGAGAATGGGATGAATGTATTCATGGAGTGCTAATTTTAAGAGCAGTTGTCTAATAAATACACTCCCGAGGAGCATAACTGATTCTGGGCTACTTCAGTTGCTTGAAAGCTTCTGGATGGTGGTAGCAAAATCTTACTGTACAGTTAAGTTATAACGGATACGGTATCGAGGGGGTATAGATGACAGTGAGTTGTGGTTTCTCTTCAGATTAGCAGTTAGAGGTGTAACCTGGGCAACACTCTCTGCTGATTTTTGCTGTTGTGGTGGCTTTAAATTTTGTGACCTAAAAGTTTTTCTCTCTGGCTGTGTGGCCACACAAACTGGGAAGTTCAGTGAAAGGATACACACAAAATGGTCTGAGAAAAACTTTCTGCTCATTTGTCACCTAAAACTGTTAGGTTGGGCCCTGGGCTGTGTATGCACACTTTTAAGGTCGAGATCATCCTTTTCTTGCTTTTCTTGTTGTGTGTATCATCAGCTGGGAAGCTGGAGGTGTCTCTGCGGTGGTCTTGAGCCATGCTGCTCAGGCAGGACGCTGCAGCACTCACAAGGGCTCCAACAGACTGCTAAGACTGACAAGCCTTGTGGTAGGTGTAGTTAGGTAGGGGGCATCTGTCTCCTCTCCTGTCACAAGTCATTTGTACAGGGGTCTGCAAGTATAAAAAGAAAAAAAACCCATAATGTTGAAGCCCATTGGTCTGCAAGCCAGGAAGGCGTTTGACCAATCTCAACGTGTGCAAGGATTACAACCTAAAACCCCCCACTAATTTTTAACGACATAAGGCTGGCTCCATTTAGCTCCCCAGGGCGGGCTGCCTACCTACTCAAAGCACAGAGGGACAAAGGAGTGTTTTCATGATCTGCCTCTCTCCTTTTTAGACAAAACACGTTTATTACAAAACAATAATCTAACACTCCATTGAATTTTTTGTAGTGTGGTGGCCATGTGAAGGCCGTCCCAGTGTCGGTATCCACATAGTTTTGATTGTTCAGACATAATGTGGTATTTGGGAAATGCAACCAAAAGCACTGAGGAGCCTCTCTGTTTCCGTGTGTGTTTCTGCTGAGCGCCTTGCACGTTGTTGCCAAATACTCTGTGCCAGCAGTGAGCTTGGGGCAGCAGCTTTGTTGGGTGCTTTGCACCCTGAGCACACGTGCCTTGTGTTCACCTGCTGCAATCCCTGTGCAAATATTGCTGCTGCTTCCGTGGCATGGGAGAGCCAGGGAGAGTCACCCGGGTTTTTTTGCCCCATGTCAAATTAAGCATTTACTCTGCAACAACTGCCACCAAACCATGAAAGTGAGGATCATCACGTAGGTGTTGGCCTACTTGAACCAGTGTGGATTTCTGTAATTGAGATTTTTTGCCCACTGACTTAATCTGTGTATGGCGCAGGCTTGCTAATCAGTTGAAGAACTGTTATCTGTGGCAGAAATCTGTGTTATGAAGGCTCTGAGCTGCCATCATTGGTTGGAGTCCTTACGGTTTTGCATGAGTCATCATTTTGGGGGATGAAGAAAGTTAATTGTTCCTGTTATCTCAGGGTGTGGTCTGACGTAGCAAAGGCAATGGCATGGCTGGGTACCAGGGAAAGGCAGAGTCCTGCCTTACCCTTCACTGCTTGCGGCTTTTCTCGTCCTGTCAGCAGCACTCATACTGCTTGTGGTGATCTGGTTTAGGGAGCTAAATCAACAGAAAAATTAATCAGAAATTAAAATGTCAGTGTGTCAGGAGGGCAGAGGGCACAAGTTTGAATATCATATTTCCTAACTGTGTTTTGGAATAGGTTTTTGTTTGCCACTTACTTTTTTTTTCCCAGCAGCTAGATTTTTGATGAGTTTCATCAGCTTTATTATTGGTTTTGATAGTGGGATGAAGAACATCAGATAAGGACTTTGTGTGTGATCGGTGGAAAACTCTTTGAGACTCTAATCCTGTATTTTCTTCCAGGTTTCTTTAGACTCTACTGTTGAAAGATGGGAGAGATAGAAGGAACATACAGAGTCCTGCAGACTCCTGGCTCTCGTTTGGGTGCCCAGAAGACCACAGGAGTGAGTACCTTGGAGCCAGGACAGAACCCCTCTACTGCAATGGCATCGTCCCCCGCCAAAGCGAACGAACGGGACCTAGCGATCAAAATAAAGATGTTGGACAACACGGTGGAAGTACTTGACATTGAGGTAAGAGAGGTTTAAACCTGATTTCACGTACGCTTAGCCTTAGATAATGTAAAACTCACAGGATGTGTTACTGTATAGAACTGGGGCGTTTAGTGGCAGTATCTGAATAAAGATTCCTGTAGGGATTTTACCTACTTACAAGTAGTTAAATGAGTAGCACATCTTGGCTTTTTTTTCAAATCTTTTAAGTATAGCAAATCTTTTGTGTTTTTAACAGACTTTAAATACAAGCACATACTGTAACAAGAAGCTTTAACTATTATTTGCTTTGGGGGAACACCAAAGCACAGAACTATCTTCTGGCAAACTGTTCTTGCTTCCTGAACCACATGCAGCTTTGTCGATTTGGCAACTGGGAGAGGAGAAGTGTGTTACTACTTTTTATTAATTATTTTAATGGTTTGTATCCTTCAAGTAAACTTGCTCCTGTTTGAAAGTTTTTGCTTGTTGCCGTGCTTTGGGAGGGAGGCACCAGAGGAGTGGCAGTGTTTCTTAAAATTTGTATTTAAAAGTATGTTTGCTTAGCAGCTGGAGAAATCTGCCTTAAGAAATACAAATGCTGCTCAAATTGACATATTTCTGGTTTTAAACAATCAAGCATTTTTGTTCTTCAGATTCTTGTTTCATTCTTAGCTTGACTAAAGAGTTATAAAACAGCTCTGTTCTAGTGAAGGTACTCAGCTATCAGATATTCTACATTCATATCAAATCGACTTTATAATTAGCACTCTTAGCCTTAGTTTGGTGCCTAGACTTAAACAGGTTTTTCCGAAGAGAGTGAAAAAGATGTCTGTGGAGCTCTGAAGAAATAGTAGCTTTTGGGGATATCTTCTACAGCCTGTGTCCAGCTGTTCAACTCTCAAAGGTGAAATCTGATTTTTTTTTTTTTTGTTAATTGTGGGGCTGTACCTGTATCTTCCCACCTGAAGACACAGAGGATAACAGCAAACCTATCCATCCCTCATTTATGGCACAGAACACAAAAGCTTCTTTTTATTTTATTTATTTTTTTTTAATTACGTTTGAATATTTTTCAAAAAAAAGGTCTGCTGACTTTGGTTCTTTTGAAGTGTGTTTTTGTTTTTTTTTTTCCCAAGTTGGTGTAAATGTTGGTGCTTTTGTGTTTTGATTTAAAAAAGAAGAAGGAAAAAAACCCCAAACAAACCCCAAGCAACCGCCCCCCAACCCTGTAAATCTGAAAACTGATGCAAGTCTACTGTAAGCTGTTAAATACAAGAATTTGTAACTCGTAGTTCCTGCTTTATTACATGAAGTTAATGACTGGGATTCTCCTGTATGTTAGCATAGATGCTTTTCTTCTCTTCCTCGTCATATTTGTACCAACTCTGTCTGCTCTTTTCATGCAAATCTTCCACTTTCCGCAGTAACCTTACCCTCTTCATCTTACTTTGTAACTCTTATCTGGCTCTTTCTGACACAGTCAAAGCCTGCTTTATTGTCTTTGATCTGCTGCTGAAGGGAAATCCTTTGACTACACTCACCTCTGACAACCTCACAATCCTTTTTCACCTTCAGACTTGCTGATGCTGGGACGGCCCTGCGGTCCCATCCCGGAGCTCTGCGTTAGCTTCTCTGTGGTTCTCTGACCTCTGAGCACCCTCCCTCGGTTCCCCTTGGTTCTTGTCTGTGCTCGGTACGGGTCACCAACTTTCACAATACTTGTTTTTTGAAACTGTCTTGACCTGGTTCTCCTTCACCTGCTGGCACTGTATCCTTCCATTTACCTTCATTGCTCTCTGGCTTTCATTGCAGGTCCAGTTTAGCTCCATCCTTAATCCTTCGTCTCGTCCTACAGCACTTCGTTGATAAACTTACCTCGGAATGCAAATTCAGCTGTGGATCAGTTGTTTACGATGTCTCATCTCTTGACTGTCTCTCGGCTCTAAGTAACATCAGCCTTTGCCTGATTAAGCTTGGTTTTGATATTTGTGTGTCAACATCCAGTTTCACATGTAAAAAACCATAGATTCTTCACTCATACTATGTTTTTTTTGACTGCTATGAGTCATGTTCTGGTCTCACCTGTCTAACCAATAATGTAGTTCCCATTCACCTCCGATCCCTTAATTTCCTTTAGCGGGCCATCTCCTGCAGGTGTGCTGTACAGTCTCTAAGGATGGTACTGTCCCACCCAGGACTACCTCGTTGCACAACTTTGTTGTTGCAATCACATTCTCGTTGGCTTTAGCCATTCTGGTCTTGCTGCACACGCACCTGTTTTGCATGTTGCAGTAGGAGTCAACCCGCTCGGTCATTGTCCCTAGCAGATGCTGATGCCTAACCATTTTTTGCATCCTCCACTGGCTCCCTCTCTTCATAGCTTCAAATGTAGGTTGCTTATCCCTACTTTCCAGGTCCTTTGGGGCCCTACCTGTGGTCTGCTGAAAGAAGGTACTTGGCTCCATCCCACAATGTAGTACTTCTGTTGCTGCTGTTTTTTCCCATCACAATGAGAGGTTTCCCATAAGGAACTATCTTAGTTTTCTCTTTTTTACCTGGAAAGCTTTCTCTGGTTATGACACCCACAGAAACATCCAGGTTTGAGCAACTAGCTTGCTGAGGCCATAATTAATATCGTACTATTCTTCTTTATGAGGTCAGTCAGAACTGAAGAACTTACAAACTTTTGCCTGATGTTGAAAGCAATGAGGAGATGGTGTCATTCTTTGTTCAGCTGTAGAGCATTGAGCACAAAAAAGTCCGTAGTCAGCAACTGTAGCATTAGAGTCCTGCTAATACACTGCCTACCTCGCCTTTCATTTTTCTCTAAATGAGGTAGGAAGTGACAGCAAACGGGGATAAGGTATTAAGTTGTAACCCTCTATCTCCAGATTTGTTTGATCGACTGCAGTAACTGCTGACTGCTGTTTGTGATGAAAAATTGTCATTTTTCACTTGAAAGCTGTGGGCAAGGATTAGGAAAAGTCAGTCAGCCACGTTTGTTGAATACGTGGCATGGGCTAGCACAGATTTTTTTTTTTTTAAAGCAACAAGAGAAATTAATGATTAAGCAGCTGTCATAGAGGGACTGAGGCTCTGACTGCAGTGCTGCTTGCCCACTCCTCTTGCTTTTGCAATTTTTTTTCCACTGGTTGTGGAAATGAGAGGGGGTGTTGTCTTCATTTCCTGCTTTGTGGCGTTTGTTTTTATTGATTCACTTCAGCAATAATTTTTCAGTGTAGTGGGATGCTGAGGCCTTTCGCATAGGTGCTGTTGGCACTACCTTTCTAACAGAGGTGTAGCTCATAGCAAAAGGTATTATTTTTTCCCTCTCTTAATATAATTTTCCCTCTGCCTTTTAAGAACTATGGCAAATAACTTTTTACTGAGCAAAGTGGCATGTCGGTGGAAGAGACTGAGCAGGCACAGCGGTCAGCTTCTGAAGAGGGGCCCCCTCTGTGTGGTGTGCTAGGAAGGCTGATGCAGGAGGCCTTGTGCACCACCTCGCTTGTGAACCTGCCTGAAATGAGCCACGTCAGCCATTTTAACCGTACCAGATAAGCAAAGTAGCCACAATAACGATTTAATCCGTGTGGCTTTTCCTTGTTGCCTCCTCCTTTCTCCAAGATGTGTTTAAAACACTTGCTTATCTCCTGCAGGTGTTGGTGGATACTCTTGTTTGGTAGCTCTTCCCTGTCACTTGGGTTTTTTAACTTGCCAAAGAGCAAGAAAAGAGACTGACAAAGTGGCATGATGGATGGGATGAGAACAAAATAGGAAAGGACAGTCTTTCCTTCATGTTATTGTTGTATCTAGAACAGTGTTAAAAGTTCAGTAGAGCTACATTCCACTGCCTTTTGTGTAAAATCCGCGGTCTCTGTCCACCGTAGGGCTTGCTTTCTAACTATGAATTTTGTTAATCAGTAAGAGGGAGCTATTCTTAAAAGTACACTGGGATAGAGCTATTCTTCAGAGAATCTTCTGAATGTTAGGAGATAGAGAAATGCTCAAATGTTTTCTAGAATTTAAAAAACTGAAAATTGTGTATTTATGATTTCTCCTTTCCCTCCCAAAACAGAAAAGAGAATGAAACATATCCATCCAAAGCTAGGCTGGAATATTAATTATTTTAATGAGTTTTTTTTTTTTTTTTTTTTTTCTCTTTTTACAGCCAGCTTATTTAGTCATTTCAAATCTTGCATGGGCTATGTTGTGGGATACCTGTCATCTTCCCTCCAAGCTAAGGCTGTCCATATGGGTGGTTTTGCAGACTACTAGATGAGTTATTGGAAAATTCAATTTAATTCAGACCGTGGGCACACTTCAAAGTAATCAGGGCTCTACAATAGAAGTTCTACCAGCTTTCCTGATTTTCTTGAGACATGAAACTTGGAGGCCTTTTATCAGCATAGAAATACGGCATACTCTTAAGTAGAAGGATTTGGTTTAACTGGGCTGGGTTTAATTTACCAAAATGACCACTTGGTGAAATTATACTTGTCTAGTGCTGGTTATGGAAGACAATAACATGTGCTCCAACTTAGGCTATAGGAAGTTAGGGTGTAGGAAGTTGTAATTTCTACTTGCTGAAAGCTTTTTGCCTTGATTTATGGTAGAGTTGGAAGTGGAGTGTACTACAGCAACAGACATCCAGGCTGTCGAAGATGTGGAGTACAGTGTGTGAGCCTGGGTTAGAGAAGACAAGGGGTCTTTTTGCACAGCGTAGCAGGAAGGGAAGTGGTGCTGATGGTAGGGGAGAGCCTGGAGCTCTCTTAAAATCCCGGGAAGTGAAAGAGGAGGTTTAGTCAACAAGAAAGGGATCAGACATGCTCCATCTTCCATCTGCTTTCACTGATGCAATACCTTTTTTGGGGGCCTCTCTGACCCAGTTTTCTCTTTGCACTAGCTTATAAGACATTTAATGGTATTGTTGCCATAATGTGATGTTTAATATTTGGTCTGTGTGTTGTTCCTTATGTAGGAAATGGGTGTGCTTGCTTGCTTACTTGAATTACGCTCTATGCTATGAGGAAGTGCCCCAGAAAAATAAGCTTATTTTATTATGCTTCATGTTTACCAAACTCTTATTTGGGGAGAGCTTGGCACCTTCAGTTGTGTGTACTTCCTTTTTGCCTTCTATTTGAACATAAAATAAAACTTGGGAGTGAGAAATACTTAGATGTTATATTATAGTCACATTTTTCTGTATTTTTACCTGCTGGAGAATGAATTCTGTAGAACTGGAATAGCCATCATAAAATCACAGCACAGTTCTTAGCGCTCAGCAAAGTGGGTCTGCCTGCCTGCTCCACTCAATGGAAAACTTAAACTAGAATTTTTTTCTTTCATGCTATTCTTTGTCAGGCTGTTCTAAGCACACAACTCTGTTATTTCTTTTTAAAATAAAATGAAGTAACTTGCTTCTCAAGAAAACATGTTAATAGTAGGAGTTAGCTTTATGTCAGTTTGTATTTGCCTTAGAGTTCAACTATCTTGTGCTGGGATTTCAGTTTTGTCCTGCAGTCTCACCATGCTCTGAAATGAAGTATTGTTCAAGGCTTTCTCTGCGGGTCAGGCTAGCACAAGTGTTCTCACGCCTCTGAGCATGAAGCTGGGTCTTAGGAAAATGCTTTTTTGTTCTATTTGGATTTTTCCTATTTTCTGTATTTCTACCAGGCCTGTTGTTTCCTTGTGCATGGCTCAGTTTCTTGAAGGTGGTTGTATCTTTTCTCTTTTTCTTACCAAGTATGTGAAAGATGGAGTGTGTTCTGCATCCCTGGGCGCTGTGCAATGTGTCCCTCAAATTCTGACACCGGTGGGCTGCCGGGGAGGGAAATGACTCTGCTGTTGATGAGAACAGCCTGCTCAAATAAGATTACACTTTCCGCCCCCCCCGTATTTTGTTATCAGGTGTTGTCCTCTCACTGCTTATGTCTATTTTGGGATTTACTGATGTATCCTGTGAAACTTTCTGTTATATTACTACAAAATTTAAGTGGCTTATTTTGTACTAAGTTGAAAACAGCTACTTGATGATTACTCTGTCTGACAGTGGTATTGTCACCTATATGACTCTTCCTTGGTTCATTTAAATTTACAAATCACATTATTAAAAATGCAAAATTACTTTTCATCCCTATGTATAGAATAAAATAACTATGTTTAATTATTCTGGTTTCTGTGCAGTTTGCAGGCATCTGTAATTGAAAAGGGGTCACGTAAATGGCTCCTCTTCAGATGTCCTGTGTTTCTGACCAGCTGTCGGAGCCCATGGCCGTGACTCGCTGCAGTTGGGCACCCTAAAATATGGCACTGGGTTGGGACCACAGAAGGTTTTTGGGGTGGCAGAGGAAGCAATCTGACAGCTTGTCCGTGCCTTGTGACTTCCTGTGGTTTGGAGAGAGTCTCTTCAGCTTGTGCACACTGAAAAATGCTGCTTATCAGGAACTCCTTACGGCAGAGTTGGTAGCCCAAAGAACTTTACAGGGGCTGAAGCAGAAATTATGCACTTTAAAATGTTGTTATTGAGCAGTTTTAAGTAAGAAAAAAAGTATGTTAAAAATGGAGAGTGTGCTATGGGCACTGAAAAACATACTCTGAAATGATTTTTCAGAGAGACTATCCTTACTGTGGGCCATGGCAAACCCTGAGCCAGCATTCTGGCACCATGGCTTCTCCTGTGGGACAGGACAGCCTGCTGTCAGCTCTCCACCAGAGCCAGGCTTCAGCACGAGCTGCCCTCCTGCCTCTCCTTTGTTCTCCCTGTGCCTGCTTAGACCTTCCTTTCATAAAGGCTTTTTCCCCTCTGTACTGTAAAAGTATTAACAGCTTAAATATGTGGGAAGTGGGAGGACAGGCTGCTTCTGAATCCTATTAAGCGCTATGCTGAAGGAATGGAGATGCTGTGTTAGTCAGCTCAGTGTTTTTTTTCCCTGGCCAGGAAGAAATAGTCAAAATTCCAGAAGGAATCATAGCCAGATGTTTGTCATTGCTCTGGTTTGACTCTCCTAAATATGGCAAATAAGCTGCCTTAGGACTTATTTTTGTCTGACCTCAGAAGAGAAAGTTAGTAATTCACCATTTAAAATTTGAAGTTATTGTAGGTCTTAAAAAGAAAGTAATTGAAGCTGTGCAATTTGTGTACTGTTTGATTTTACTATCTATTTTTTAAACCTGTTATTTTGTGTTTGGGGGCTTGACTTTTTTGATGCTATGTAGGAATGTGGTATGGGGTGAGGAAGTTAAAACAGGAGCTGTTTCATTGTCAGACATCTGGGGTGTGTGTGGTTTTGTTTCTTTTTTTTAAGGGAAGATGTGAACTGTATTATTAAAACCAGTTTACTACTTTACATTTGTCTGGACTTCAGGTGTCCCATTATGTGAAAGAAGATTGAGTAATACTGCAGCAAAGGAGAAACAATTTGAATATTCCTGTACAAAAAGTCTATTATTTGCAGATGTTGTGATTTAAGACACAGATACTGTTTAGTAAAACAGTGATCAAGTGTTATCACAGTCCTTGAAATGTGAATGTAAAAGATTGAGTTCATAACTGCTGTTATGGCTGTGATGCACTATAGCGAGTTTGCTTCACCACATGATGCGTGTAGATGAAAAACTTCTCTTGTATGGGTGCAGAAGAGTGAATTGAGGAACAATCCAAGCACTACATTTACTTAGCATAACATTCGAGTTGGTGTGAAGCTGAACTCTTTTTAAGCTCTCTCTAATTTATCAAAATTACACTGAGAGCTTTCTACCTATAATTGTTCTGTCTGGATGGGATCTGATAAAGTAAACCAGTGCATAACTTAATGGTCTTGGGGTACATGCAGTGGTACAATTCTTGTACTTAATTCCTTTTAGGTGCCTTCTGAAGTAACTGCTATACCACCTTGTAAAGGAAAAGTTGTTATCTGTTAGCTTCATTACTAATTCCAGTGATGTGTTGTCATCACTAATAAAGAAAGGGAATACTGTTAACTTTCTTAAACACTTCTGCAGAATTCAGGTGTTCATTTCTTTTTTCATAATCTAGTGACAAAGGATAGTGAAAATCAGCTGAGATTAATCTTATGCCATTCTATCAAAATACTGATAAGAAATGTTGTATTAAAAAAATACTTAAAAAAATATTAAAAATTAGCTCTTTAGAAGCTTTTTCTGGGTGTGGGTGACATTCAGAGCTGGTTCCACAGATGGATAATTCTGTAGAATATATAGAACCTGAAAAGGAGGGGGGGAACCAAACAAAAAACCTCCAAACCCCCCAAAACCAAGAAACCCACAATCAACTAAAGACAGCTACAGAAATACAGTGTGCTAGGAGGCAGTTCAGAGAAATTTTAGGTTAGTGCCTACTGGAAAAAAGGACTTGATGTTGAACAGGGATGGCATCACCTGGTACCTGGCTGTATTCAGAGAAGCAAAGTGTTGTGAACGTGCATTTAAATAAACAGGGTTGCAAAAGCATACCTGTGTCATCTGTTTCTCCTTGCAACAAAACACATTTCTGGCAAGGGTAATGTTGCCTACTTGTGTAAGAGGGAGACTGTATAAATTGAATATTTTAAAAACTGTGCTGTGGTGATGATACCTCATGTAAAAGATTTCCTTTTCAAGACTGTGATGTTGGATATGGAGGGCAGAAGACCTGTCTGACAGAGCAGTCATTCATGAGTAAAAATAAGTTTAAAATAAAAGGAAAAAAAATAGAGTATTGAGCCGCCAAGTAGTCTATATTGTGAGTTTGGAGACACTCCTGTAAGTCTTTGAACAGCTTCTGCATGTGCTGCTACCTTGACCTGAGCTACATGCTCAAAACCCACAGGTACTAAACATGGCGGGGAAACAAAAACCAAGCTCTCAAATTGGAGTGTGTTGCTCTTTAGTAATCTATTTTCACTTGTAATAGAACTTGTGATGCCTTTTTGACATGTTTGTAGCACCGTGCTTGTGTTTTGCACACGTGTGTATTTTGGAGTGCTCTTGTGATCGTTAAAGCAGGTCTGAAAACATCACTTAAGAAGTTGTTTCTTCCCTCACAGCCTCACAGCAGAGGAAACGGGAGATGAAGTATTTTAGTTATTAATGCCTCCTCACTGCATATAACCTGTATTAGTTTAAAAAAAGGACAGAGGACTTTGTAGAGACTGTCAGACCTGTCCGACATGTCTTCGACTGAAATCATGAAGGTCAAGCATCACTGTGCCTCTCAGCCTGCTTCCTGG
>NW_010310216.1:2367-16849 GCF_000700745.2 Antrostomus carolinensis | reverse complement strand
CTGGAAACAGGGACGTTAACAAAGCTTTGGCCTTATCTAATCTGGCCTGTAGGTATTTATTAACCCATTGCCATGGTATTGAAGCTCTGCTCAAAGTACACTGAGGATTGATGTTAGGACAGCTGGTACAATTTCAGTTTTGCACAAAACAAAAGAGGGTTTTGTCCTTTTGTGCAAAAATACCTAATTTGTGTAAAGCATCTTTCATGGTCATCTTATTTCCTTAATGTTTTAAACTGTTTCCTTCGGGCAGGCTTCCTCAAGTGGTGTGCCAACCTGGAGTACTGTAACACCTCATAGGGAAAGCCCAGATCAAATTTGGTTGATGTGAGCATGGATGATGGTTTTGAGGCAAAAGCGTAATTAATGGAGAAGGACTAGCAATTTTAGTAATCTTTTTTTTATGAAAAAAAGGAAGCAAAGTAATGTGTGTGTTTCAAATTACTTGAAAACCTAGAGTTTTATCTATCTGACTAGCAATTTTAGTAATCTTTTTTTTATGAACAAAAGGAAGCAAAGTAATGTGTGTGTTTAAAATTCTTGAAAACCTAGAGTTTTATCTATCTATCTATATATATACACACATATGGAATGATGCCATGGAAGTTCCTAGAGTACCTGCAGTCTTGATGCTAGAGAACAAGCCTTGTGAGGAGCAGATGAGGGAACTGGGGTTGCTTAGTCTAGAGAAGAGGAAGCTGAGGGGAGGGCTTCTCACTCTCTACAACTCCCTGAAAGGAGGTAGTAGCAAGGCAGGTATGTGTGTTTTCTCCCAGAAATGGCCTCAGGTTGCACCAGGGGAGGTTCAGATTAGATGTCAGGAAAAATTTATTTCCTGAAAGGGTTCTCAGCACTGGAACGGGCTGCCCGGGGAAGTGGTTGAGTCCCCATCCCTGAAGGTATTTAAAAGACGGGCAGAGGAGGTGCTCAGATATATGGTTTAGTAGTGGTCAGGTACAGTTGGACTCAATGATCTCAAAGGTCTTTTCCAACCAAGTGATTCTATGATTCTAAGTGGCCAGGCTCATTGAGGGAGCAGGAGTAGGGAAGTGCAGTGGTTTGCACAAGTGTGTAGGGTCTTGTTTCAAAGTTCAGAGGGGAAAAATTGAGCTCATCAGTCTCCTAGTGTCTAGTT
The DNA here is from genome assembly GCF_000700745.2 of Antrostomus carolinensis. Classification (NCBI taxonomy): domain Eukaryota; kingdom Metazoa; phylum Chordata; class Aves; order Caprimulgiformes; family Caprimulgidae; genus Antrostomus; species Antrostomus carolinensis. Next base: position 15,714 of record NW_010310216.1, on the reverse strand, counting down.
TCTTAGCTTTGTTATACTGCTGTACAGCTTGCATGAACAACGTAGGTGCTTAAACATTCTGTTATGAACCTTAATTTCTTGGAGAAAGGCTTTTTTTGAGAATGGCTGATGGTGGCATACTGCCCATTTTGACAACAGGCCATTTTTATAACTAGGCACTTGTCTCTGTCCTTGGCTATTTCAGACACCAGCTTGTTTAAAGGCTTGAAATAGTGCAGATCTTTAACGTAGCATGCTGATGAGGCTGAGCCTTTTCAAGCATGCACTCAATGTGTGAGGAACGCTGGCAGTGTGGTGTTGATCTGGCCCTTTGCAGATTATTTGAAATAATATGAGTTGTGAAAACTGTCCCAGCATCACCCTTAGCCCAATTTACTGGCATTTCGACTGCTGAGACCTTTGCCACTGCGTGGGATCAGCCACCCCAAAGCAGCTGCTTTCTGTGATACTGTCACCACTGCCATCTGAATGCTGAATTATTAGCAAGCATTGACTCTGCTGCCAAACAGTGAAGCAGCAGCATCCTGTGAAACTCTTTCCAGTGATTTGGTCCGGGGTTTTAATTTGAGTGACTTACCTGTTCCCCGGGTAGTCTAGAGCAGTGTATGAAGCAGTGGTATTTTGGGAGGGGGGGGGGTTGTGTTTGTATTTTTCCATCCAGGTAATGAAAGCAACTGAGAATTTCTGCTTGACGCCCAATAATTTTTATATGGATTTTCCATGTGCTGTTTGTGTATAGCGCTTGGGGACCACGCGTTGGCTGAATGCTTTGCCCTGGTGCTGTTTTGTTTTTCTCTGAGCACAGTGTGTTTATTTCAAGTGCTCCAGGTATTTCAGCACGAGAGCACTTTTGGAACCTGGGACCATTTTTTGTCTCTGCATGCTCTCTACATAAGTATACATTTCCTAATCTCGTTCACATAATTCCCTCCCTCTTGGGGATCTTTTCCCATGTCAACAAATTATTGTTTTCCTACTTTCAGGCATCCAGTAAGTCTAGCCACTCTGGAAAAGCATGTTTGTTGGGTAGAGCTAGTTCATTTGGCAGTGAAGTGCTTCAAATCTGCTTGAACCTTTAAATGATCAGCAGTTTTAAAGCTAACCTTAATTAAATGAGCCAGAGGCTTGAATTTCTAGAATAATTTGTCTGGCTGTGGATTCTGTTTTTTTTTAAAAAGAAAACTGTTTTTTTTAAAAAGGAACCAAACCACTGAAATCTTACAACAAAAAATCCTGGGGGAGAGTCTTTGAATTTAAAACAAAAATGTATACCTAATATGCAGTGCAATATTGTAACTTGAAATAGCTCAGGAATTTGTAGTTGGTTTTGCAGCTTCCATATTTCAGTAAATTGGATTTCAATGCCATGTAGAAATACCATGACACACAGTATTTTAAAAAAGAAGTACATTTTCAAGATGAAAATATATTCTGGTGTGTTCCCAGAAATAAGAAATGCTGTGAGGCTGCGATCAGGGCAGGTGTGGGTGTCCAGGTTGCAGTGACGGCGGTGTGGTGACGGCATAGGCTGCCGGTGTGGGAAGCGAGATCTGGTGATGGGTTTGGCCTCCTCAGGGTGAGCCAGGAGGTGCCAGGGGTTCTCCCAGTGCTATGTAAAAAGGCTGCTGCTGCAAATGGGAGCCCTGTAGTGAGCTGGCAGCTGGACCATGCTGTCTCAGGTGGAAAAATAGTTAAAAGAAAAAAAAAAAATCATGCCAGTAACTAGCTAGAATATCGGAAGAAGTTTCACAAACCTTATGTGTGTGCTGGGTTGACTACTGTAGCTCTTGACCTAATTCTGGAAGAAGTCAGGATTATCGTCTTTGGTAAGCAGCAGGTAGAGACTGCGGTGGTGTGAAGCCGCGGGGAGGACCTTGTACGAAAGAGTCAAATCCCCTGACATCACAGGCTGTGCAGCCAACACTCTATAGGTTGCATCCTGGGCTGCATCAAAAGAAGTGCAGCCAGCAGATCGAGAGATGATTCTGCCCCTCTGCTCTGCTCTCCTGAGACCTCACCTGGAATTCTGCATCCAGCTTTGGAGCCCTCAACACAAGAAGGACATGTACCTATTGGTACGTGTGTCCAGAGGAGGCCACAAAAATGATCAAAGGGCTGGAGCACCTCTCCTGTGAGGACAGGCTGAGAGAGTTGGGGCTGTTCAGCCTGGAGAAGAGAAGGCTCTGGGGGGACCTTCTAGTATCTGAAAGGTGCCTGTGAGAAAGCTGGGGAAGAACTGTTCACAAGAGCATGTAGCAATAGGATGAGGTCTTATTGCAGAATACCTAGAAAAGGGTAGATTTAGGTTGGATATTAGGAAGAAGTTCTTCAGTGTGAGGCTGGTGGATCATTGGAAGAGGTTGCCCAGAGAGGTAGTGGAGGCCCCATCCCTGGAGATATTCAAGGTCGGGCTTGATGGGGCTTTGAGCAACCTGCTCTAGTAAAGGTCCCTGCTCATTGCAGGGGGGTTGGACTAGATGACCTTTGAGGGTCCCTTCCAACCCAATACATTCTATAGTTCTATGAAATGCACTGCAAACCCTTTTTGGTGTTCATAAAATAACCTGTAGTTGGGACCTGTTGGTATGTAAGAGTGAATAAAACAATTACATGTATTTAAAATACAATTTTCTTCACAAAATATTAAAATAAAAATTGAAATAATTGAAAGTTATTGTTAAATGTTCAGATAATCAAAATGAAATAGCATTTAAGCAGTGTTTGGCTGAGCACGTGAAATGAGTTTGATGCATCTGTTGTGGGGAGGCCATTTTCATTTCAGTTACTTATTCCAATCAAAATTGAAGAAACTAAAAAAGTACTGAAAAAGAAGATATTTTATACTTTTCCAGTCTGTGGATTTAAAAACTAGGTATGGAGCTGTAAGGTCTTTTTGCTTTAGCTGTGAAAACAAAAAGTTAATGATGGTATTCCCTACCATCCTATATTATTTCCTCCTTTCCAATAAATGGGGTTTAAACATAGACCCTGTATTCATAAATGCAGTTTTTGTTTATACATGGCATTAGTGATGATTATTAATAGGGAGTTTTGAAGGCGTTTTTTATGTGTCATGCTACATTTGGACAGAGATCTAACAAATTACAAAAGGGTTGTAGATAAACAGCTATAAACTCCTTGAAATGTTTGTATATTTCTGATTAAGAAAGGAAATAACAAGTCTAGTGTAACTACATTTAGTTGCTGATTGTAATTTTTTTTTTTAATTTTCCAAAAGATGAGAAATCACTTTTTCATTAGGAAGACCATTAAAGTGCACAAAAAATAATTTTAAAAAATATGTGAATGGTGAAGAGGTATTAATTTAAATCAGTTCAGTTTATTTTTCGTGCCTGCCCTTCTGTTTGGCCAATTGTGGGGCGTGCTGTGTTGGCCACTTGTCAGCGATGATGTCAAATACAAACTTCTTCCTCCTGTGCAGTTATGCTGTTTACTGGTGGATTTGTTTTCCCAATGGTCACAGATTTCTGTAACACAAAATCCAAGGTCAGCTGGTGTTTGCTGAAGTTGGGGGCCAGTGGCTCCGCCAGCTCTGCCTGCACAAGAGTTTCCACTCTCTACCTCTACTTTATAACTCTCCATTTTTTCCAAACTCTGGAAGTTTTTCCAGACATCTTTTGGACTGATCCTCCCTCCCGGCCCCCCGCTCCCGCCTCCAGCTGAACTGCTGCCAAAAGTGGATTTTTGTTTTTGGAAAGTTTGAACAAGGGCAGTTTGTCCGTTTTGGAATACAAGAGTACTACTTATTATGAAAATACTGGGGTTTTTTGCTTTTTAAGTTTAAATACGTGGAAGCAGAAAGTTAAGATGTGCTGGAAGACATGTTTGGGAGTTACAGGAAGAATTAGTTTCGATAATATTGAACTATGGTCTACTGAAAACATTAGGCTCTGTGTTCCTAGTTTGTTTTTCCTTCTTCCTAAGCTAAAATGTTATGGCAGCGGGAGAATCTGCCATGTAAGTAGTGATATTTGAGAAAATAGGAAATAACAATTGGGATGATAAAAATAACTGCCATTCCGGCTTCTTTTTATTATTTATATTTTACTCCTCTGTCCTAAAAATTGCTAATATTGAGTGTGTTACTTTTCCGACAGAGTAAGAAATACAGATGACTCCTTCAGTCAAAAATTTCAGCTTAAAATGTTTGTTCCTATTCATTTCTATTCCTGCCTGGCACTGGCTTAGCCCCGAGCAAGGTCTGGAGGGATAACTCCTCAGTGTGTGCACAGGGGGATTGCCAGCCCAGGGCCCTCTCCATGGTGTCGCTGCCTGTCGGGATACCCTGCTTGCAGAGCTCTGGGGGATCTTTTTGAGCTTGATCTGAATATACAGATCAATTTAAAAACAAACAAACAAACAAAAAAACCAAACCCTCCCTCCAAAAAAAACACAACCAAAAACTATTGTACTGAACAGTCATCTAATGATGACTTCTTACAAGAGTCTGTAGTACAGTTAAAGCTGGGTCAATTAGGAAAGCTTTTTTTAGCTGCCTATTTAACTTTTTTTTAGCTTGTGGTGTTTTTTTTCTCTTCTGTCCTTCCCTCCTCTTCTGTCCTTCCCTCCTCTTCTGTCCTTCCCTCCTCTTCTGTCCTTCCCTCCTCTTCTGTCCTTCCCTCCTCTTCTGTCCTTCCCTCCTCTTCTGTCCTTCCCTCCAGTAATATCAATAGCCGTTGTCTTGGCAGCATATGAAGAGTAATTGAGAAATTTGGAATGGAAAATATGCCATGTTGTGAATTTGTACTTAAAAGAGGACCTTTCTGAAACGCATTCATGCAGCTCCTTGCCTTGATGTCAAAGTAACAGTAATTAAGTAATTACTTAAAAGATCTTGCTTTGTGCTGCTTTTATGCAGATTAAACAATGACATGGAGGTACCTACTATATAACTTTCATTTTTGTCAACTTCAAAATGTAAAAGAAACTTTTTTTAATAAATATAACAATTTGAGGAACTAAATAGCTCAAAGAAGAGTATTCCTACAGCATTTGAGCCATAATAATAAAAGATGGCATTCTGTCTCAAGCTTTTGTAACCTATTTTTATTTAAAAATAGAATAAAATTAAATTAATGCCATTCTTTTAAAATGTGCATTGTTATTATTGCTTTATACTTTGAAGGATGTACTATGGAATGATATTCAATGAGGTTTTTATTAACTTGTTACTGTAAATGGCACCCAAAATTACAGTTGATATCCCAGTCAAAATAGTTTTACACTTTTATCATTTAGATGGCACCTTTATAATTTAATCAATTTCAAAGTGCTCCCAGCTCTGACCATCTTAATTTCTTCATCTTCAGTTTCTCTTGAAGGGAGCACAGGTGTGGCAGTAGGAGAGGGTGCCAGGGGTATGTATGCCACATGGACTCTCTTTTTGGGAGAAATGGAGGCAGCTGGCCTGGCATCAGGAGGAGCCACAGAGGTGGAACTTGGTTTAAATGTCGTGCATGGGAGAAATCTGCATGTCGTGATCTAATGGGGATAATTTTAGTGGCTGTATGTAACTAGCCATGGACAGGACACAGTTTCCTTAACCTGCACACAGTTTCTAGCTCTAAAACTTGTCTAACTGTACATCTTTCACAAGTTAATCCGTTTATCGATTCTATCAGAAGGTGGTTGGAACCAGAATTACTGCTTATTTCACACATGAGAAACTGGGGACTTGGGCTCATGGGACATCTCCTGATCAACGGCTTCTAGGGGTTAATAGATCCATCTGTGAAAAGGCAGGCTGGCGTGTCCCATCTTCTACAGATGGAAAAATAGCAGGTGGGTCAGGTATCGCTGCATCCCCACAAATATTGCTGGCTAAAACCCATTCCTTTCTCAAATCTGTGGTGCCTGTGAACAGTAGCCATACAATAATAATAAATCCATGCGTAGCTGTACCTCAAAAAAAAAAAAAATCCTACTATATTTAAGAAGATTTTCTTCTGTTACTGTTTTAAGATTTATTCACAAGTGCAAAGCAATAAATGTATTTCATTTGAAAGCTAAAAATTTAATTTTTAGAATGCATTTCTTCAGGAGCATGTGGCTCCTGTGGCAAGTGGTCTGTAACATGCGTGAGAAGTGTGCCTGTAGACAGAAGAGCAAGAATGTTTTTCTTGTGGCTTACCATTACCTACACCGTTCCTTATTTCATTGTTGTCATTTAAAAACCAAAACCCGTACCCACATAGTCTTCTGCAAGCACAAATTTTGGCTAAAAAAATTCAACTGTGTTCATACAAAGAAAATGGCATTTTGGACATCACAAAACTTGTCTGGAAGAAGAGAGAGCTCCTTCTCACCATACTGTGTCATCTCTCAAGCAGACATCTCTATCCACTGAAGGGACAAAGAACTGGATAATTTCTCCTGACTTGCAGCTTTATTTGGGGGTTTTGGCGTCAGTGGCATCATCCAGCATGATACCAAGAAGCTTTTTGAATGAATGGGTGTTTGTGCTAGGTGAAATTGCCTGACCTATGCTTCACTGCTGTGGTTACCCTTATAGGTAGCTCCTGACTCACGAAATCACAAAAGAGAAGTTTGAGCTGATCTCGTTTTGTTCTCTGACCTTCTGTTTCTTTCCTTTCCTCCTTGGTTATAGTGTTGGATTCAGTCTGTTCACATCACTGCGATTACCAAGGCTATTGCAGTACTGCAGAGCTGTCATACTTTTTCCTCACTATTTTTTTTTTTTTAAAGTGGTACAGGAGTATTTAGCTGAATTGCACAGTTCTAAAAACATCAACAGTTAATCTGTTTTTCCTGTAAGAAGCAATTACTCTTGAGTTTTTATGCATCTCAGTAATGTGAAACAATTTCCCCAACTTTCACTGTCTTTGTTACTTTTTTAAACCCTTTTTATTTAAAGTGCCTCATTCTTTATGTTAGATGTTTTCATTTACATGTTTCATTAAATTATTCTAATTCTGTTACTAATTTATTATAATACCTAATACTTTTAAAAGATACATCGCTCTGAGTTTGAAGAGTCAATTAGAGCTGTGTGCCAGCATTGATGGGAAAGTTGTAAAGTCTTCCGGCACTCTGACTTTTCCAAGAACCAAGACCTTGTGGCATGAATATCCAAGGTGCGTTCTTCTGGATAACCTGGCTGACCGGAGTGATTCCAGACCCTGTTGTAGGATTAGTTCTGTGGTCCAAGGTAGAACATGGATTTCAGTGGCCATGCTACCTTCTCCGCAGCCTACACTAGCCGGCTATTGTGCATTGCTGGAACAGGTACCGAGGGATGTGAAAGCCCTTTGGATTTGTTTCTATGTGATCTGGATGGACTGATGTGTGGGTTCATAAATGCTGTTTTTCTTGTGGTGGCTGCTACAGTCATACAATAAGAGATGCTGAGAGCAAACTCATAAGCAGACCCAAGCATAGTTGTTTTGGGTGTGGTGTGAAAGTTGCCCGTTTTCTTCTGTATTACCATGGCTGCTTTCTGCCAATGTCTGTTTTGTGGCTTTGCGCCTAACTGTGAAAAGGGTTAGTGACTGGGTTTCTTGAGGGAGATATTCATCACAGATGACTTCACACCGAAGGTGTTTGGGTTCTCACTGTAGCCTTCCTTTTTATTTCTTAATTACCAGAATAAATACTATCACCTTGGGTTTTTTCAAACACTGTTGTAAGAAAAAAGTTAGTGTTTTTCAGAGATGTTCCTTTGAGGATGACAAGTTCTAGTTCTATCAGCAAAGGCCTTGCATGGGCTGCGATGAGCAGCATCTGCTCGGTCAGTGTGATCCCTGGCAGCACCCAGCCTGGCCCTGTGAAGTCCTTCTTGTGCCATCTTGCTTTCCTAGGAGGTAAATCTTGAATGGGTGCAAACCACCCCATGCCAGCCTTCCTGGGTTCTCTTGGACTTGCTTAGAGCACCTGCATACATTTTCAAGAGATGCTGGTGTGAAAGTCATGCATGGCTGTGTGGTCCCTGGTGTTGGTATGAGCGAGAGGGTGTGCAGCGAGCAGAGTTTCGGCAGCTCCTCCTTCAGTGCACTGCAGCTGGGACAGAGCTGCACTGTCCAGCTACACAAGCAAATGATGATGGTTTATTGAAGGAGCTGCAAATAGTTTGCAGCTGATCTAGTCTCGTCTCATAGCTGACCCTGCTTTGAGCAGGAGGTTGGATGGAGATGACCTCCAATGCCCCCTTCCAGCTTCAGTTCCTCTGATTCTGTGAAAGTTGTTTGTATGGAGCTGTGCCTGTATATTGGATGTTTGTGTGTTACAGTGTCAAGAATAACGTGAAAAATCTTTGAGATATTTTTCTCCAGTTTCTAAAGGTGCTGTAATTTTTTTCTAATTTGCTGTAAACTTACTCATCTTCATCTTCTGTCTCACTGTATTTTTATATTTTTTTCACTTCCTTAGTCAAAATACTACGGACAGACGTTATTGACAGAAGTTTACAAGCATCTGAATTTGATTGAATTGGACTACTTTGGGATTGAGTTCCAGAACATCCAGTCTCATTGGGTAAGTGCAGTTCCCTGACAAATTTGATATTGTAAAAAGGTTGGGTGAATGCAATTGCTTGAGTGTCAAAAGTTTTAAAATCTGCTGGAGTCTCCTGTAGAATTCTCTCTGATTCTTGTAAATCTACTTTGCTCACCAGAACAATGACAACTAAGGAAGCAGAGGGGAGGAATCAGATTCTGCTTCTTGTTAAATCTCAAAAACTGTATAAAGCAGTTAAATAGTTGCTGATATTCCCACTTTCAGGGACATAAAAAAACCCTCTGAAAGAGGGAGCATCAACTCAAGGTGTAGTCTGTGGAGCACTTATAAAATCATATTGCAACGTATGATTTTGATAGTGTTCGTATTTATCTTTAGTTAATTAAGTCTTCAGTTAATTTCCCCAAAGAGTCATTATGAACACTTTCTAATAAATACAACCTCGGCAGGGATACAGACCTGCAAGCTTTTAAAATTGTTGATCTAGATAAATACTGACACTCTGTAAGCCTCCTAGTCGCTTATCCTGTGCCTTGCAAAGAGGATAATGGGGCTTCTGAACTAGAAAATGTTCCCAAAACTATGTCTTTGTTACTTTTTTCTATTACTTTTTCTAGTTTTAGGACTCACATAGAAATTATAACTGAGAACACAGAGGATGCTAATAGCACTAATACATGCTGCTCTTGAGCCCAGGGAATACAGTAAAGCTTGGTTTAGTTTCTGTTTCTTCTGCAAAGTGTCCAAAGTATTTCTGTATTCTAATAAGGTTTTAAAATTCTCAGCGCTCTCTCAGACAGAGAACTAACTAATAAGGACCATACATAATAATATTGTTACTATTTTGTGTTTGGAGGAGTTAAAAAAAAAAAAATAAAAAAAAAAGTTGAGCATCCAGAATATTTGGCATTAGTTTTATGCATACTCCTTTTACTAGAACAACAATAGTGTTTCTTTAAAAATATGCTTGTCCAAAGAGAAAAATTTGTGGACAGTTAATATTGAGTAAAAATACTTAATTAGGGTTGGTAGGAGAGATGGACGAAGCACGGAAGGGGGAAAAAAGTTGGACCTTGTAATGTTCTCCAGACCTTCTGTAATTCTGTAGCCTGCCTCCTGTCTCTGGTCGTGTGTTTTGGCCTGAAGATTTCTGTCTTCTCAGCAGTGGTGGTGGGCTTCTGCTAACTTGATTCTTCTTCTCTCCAGTTGAGGTTTAAGCACGGATCAGCATATTTTTCTGTAGATAAGTGATAAATGTCAATTCAAATAGATAAGTACATATTTTTTAAGCAAAGGAGTTACTACATTACTGCAATGAGGAAGAAATGCATACTCATAAATTACTGCTTTATTTGAATTTACTTTTGATGTTTTCATATTGTATTCAAATATAAATTTGTAATTTTTTTTTCTTTAAATTCAGATTTGGCTGGAACCTATGAAACCCGTTATTAAACAAGTACGGAGTAAGTAGCTTTAAAAAATGAAGTTTTCCTTAATTTGCATCTGCTTCATGTGGGTTGCTTTCACAATTACTACTTGATTTACTGGTTACGCTTCCCTGAAAATTGTACTTGGTAGGGGTGATAGTGGTTCCTGTTTCGGCATGCAAACCTGACATTTTTGATATGTAGTGTGTGGAGTGGAGACTTACTGAAGGTATGTTTCTTTCTATGTGATAAATATCTAGAGAGATTGACTCAGCTGGTGTTATGTTTAAGTGAAACATGACATTTGCTGTTTGTGAGCTTTTGTGAGTTGTGTTGCCTTATGGTGGAAAGAAAAAGGAATATTCTGGCTTATTGCACCCATTGCATGTTGCAGTGGTTTAACCCACAGGTGGGACCATGCGGTCCTGCATTCACAACCCCCACCTCGTGAGATGGGACGGGAGTCACAGCAGAGGGGCACGGATTAGAATGAGGACAGGGAGGAGAGTGGAGCCCTCCCAGTCCCCATCCTGATTCTGTGTCCCCTTTGTTGTGATTCCCTTCCCATCTCACCAGGTGGGGCGAGTGACTGTGGGACCACATGGTCCTACTTGTGGCCAAACACCACATGTTTTTAAAATTGAAATTAGATATGACTGTAGAAAGCCTTGAAAATGGTTATAATTAAACCGTTAATTGCACGTATAGTAAATTAAGCTGTTCTTTCGTTGAATCCGGTAGCTGACATTTGATTGCACAGGAACATCTTATTAAGAGCTCCTTTGACAGTACTGCTGAATACAAAGCCTTAAGAGGAGAATTAATTTAACTACTTAATAACGTGGACATTTCAGAAGGAAGGGACTAAGTAAGGGGCAATAATGGAAGAGCTGTGCAGGGCCAGCCACATATGCTGTGGCTTCCTCCTCTACGCTCCCCTGGTGTCCATGGGTGGATGATCTTTTCTTATATTCTCACTTTAAGAAGTTTCATTGAGGTTCTTTTTTGTTGGTTTTGGGGGTGTTGGGTTTTTTTGTTTGATTAGTTTGGTTTGTTAGAATTTAGAGATTTTGCAGGTAACCTTGTAGGTTTTAGTCTAGCAGTAGTGGAATGTTAGATGTTCTCATGAACTTTAAGGTAATGCAGCTCAAACCTGTTAGTTGATGTTGATGGCAATTGCTGCGTGATTGTAGGCATGTAGTTCTGAGTCTCTGAAAAAAAAAAAATCTAGATTATTAACATTTACTTCAGATTAGTCTTGTCTAATCATCTATTCTGAGATACATAGAACTTTGTGTTGTATGATAAGGATTTTATTTTTGTTTAATTTCAAATGCATGCAGTCAGTTTTACTACTGAACCACTCCAGAAGGCAAGAAGTTTAGATACAAATTTTCAACTTCCCAACAGGCGCGCAGTATCAGCTCGGTATTTGGCTGCCTTCTCTGAAATGTTGCCACCATACCCACATCGGTCATTTTTCCTGACTTATTTTTTGTTGTTGTTCTTGGTTTTGCTCAGGTTTGGCTTCTTAAAAGAAATTCTGCATCTTGGTTAAGACAGACCCAGTATTTCTTTTCCTAATTAGAATGGGACTTACCCATAGAGGAAAGGCAAGATAAAAAACAAACAAACAAAAAACCAAAACCCCACCAAAAAAGGAGGAGTTGTGCTACAGAAGCAAATATGGTTTAAATTTTTAGTATTTATTGTCATTTGATGTAAGTGATGTTCAAAACACTGCCAGAATTGCTCCTGCAGCAGTACTTCCCAATTGTTTGGCATAACTAACGTACAGGTCAGTTCTTAACCTTGTGAAGGGCTTCCAAAGGCTCAGAGTATTTTCAGAAATTTTATATAAAGTTTTGGTCTTTTTGCCAAAATCATTAAAAGTACTTATTTTCCTCACTTGATATATCTCAAGGACTATAAAATCCTTAGTCTGGTTTTAGTCCCTGTCAAATGTGAGCTTTGTGTATCATTATAGGGTGTTATTTCCAACCTCCTTTCATTTCTAGATACTACACTGTAATTAGGATGCGGATTTTAGTTTTTCTGTTCACCAGAGCTTTGGTAATTCTGGGATCAAAGGCTGGGAGTTGCTCTTCTGACAGCTGTGATAGTCGGAGAGTTAGTTTTCCCAGCTACTTGGCAGAAAGCAACGTTTGTTACTCCTCCATTAGCAAACGAGAGGGTGAGTGAGTGGAGAAACATTTGGCATATGGTAGTCGAGTATTCTGGACAGAAGAAATAAGTGTACTTTGGAGTTGATACAGTTAAAGTAGACTTTTTCAAACTTTAAGAGTTCTTGGTGCTTAAAATAAACTAAAGCAGGCTGGCTTGTGTTTGCCAACGTGCTCAATTTTTTTTTTTTTTAATTTTTTTCATTTGGCTAAGCTTACTTAGAAATGTCAGTGGCACACAGAGTCCCAGGGTAGACGGGGCTGGAAGGCACTCTGGAGGTCAGGCATAAGCAGGGCTGGCTTGAGGTTCAGTCAAGTCGTGAAATATGTGGTTGTTCTGCCCATAGGGCAAGACAGAAGGGCAGCAGAGCTGGTGAAGGGTCTGGAGCACAAGTGTGCTGAGGAGCAGCTGAGGGAACTGGGAGTGTTTAGCCTGGAGAGAAGGAGGCTGAGGGGAGACCTTCTGGCTCTCTCCAGCTCCCTGAAAGGAGGGTGTAGAGAGGTGGGTGGGTCTGTTCAACCAAGGAAGAAGTGACGGGACCAGAGGAAATGGCCTCAAGTTGTGCCAGGGGAGGTTCACATTGGATGTCAGGAAAAAATTCTTCACTGAAAGGGTTCTCAGCACTGGATTGGTTCTTCTAGGGAAGTAGTTGAGTCCCCATCCCTGGAGGTACTTAAGACAGGCAGACAAGGTGCTCAGGGATATGGTTTAGTAGTGGACAGGTACAGTTGGACTCGATGATCTCAGAGGTCTTTTCCAACCAAATGAATCTATGATTCTATAATAGTGCCCAGAGGACAAGAGTCTAGCAAGAGGGATTACAGTTTTTCCCTTCTCGGTCTTCCTCTGCCTTTTGGAGGGGATCCATCTTTCCTTGGTTTGTCCTGCCTTTCTCCAGCTTGGCATGCTCAAGGCAGACAGCCCTGACTCCTCTTGGGAAGGTGAACACTGGGAACAGGTCTAGGTCTGTTGCAGTTGGGTGGAGATGCTCTCGGTGGAGTGTGAGGCTGCAGTGGATGAGCTGCACTCCTCTTGTCTGGGGGATGCCTGCAGATGTGAGATGGGTGCTCAGTAGGCTTTTGTACATAAAGGCTGGCTCTGGCTGCCTGCAAAATACTCAGCATTTTCTGAGTATTAGGGAAAAACAGACAGGAAAAGACAGGAAAAACATGGTGAGCAATTGTGGTACTGAGTGATATTCCTCCAAAAATACCTGTGAAACAGGGGAACTGTGGGCATC
>NW_010310216.1:0-2344 GCF_000700745.2 Antrostomus carolinensis | reverse complement strand
AGGCTGAATCATGATGCTGAAACTGTTAATGCCATCCAGTTGCAGTTGGATTTTTTTCTTGTAAAACATTACACAGAGCATTATGAACTATTCCAGATAGATACTTGGGATTATGTTTAGATTTAAATGTTAAATTAGTTTTTTTCCTGTTGCCGAGATTAACAAGCCCAGTCTTCAAAAGGGGAAGAAATGTGTATTTAACGGGCATGCTGAGAGCAGGCTGCAAACATGCTTTTATCTCTGCGGGGAGCCAGCTGGGTCAGGCTGGACTCAGGGATTTGTCCAGCTTTGGAGCCCTCAACACAAGAAGGACGTGTACCTTTTGGAGCGTGTCAAAAATGATCAAAGAGCTGGAGCACCTCTCCTATGAGGACAGGCTGGCTGAGAGAGTTGGGGCTGTTCACTTTGGAGAAGAGAAGGCTCTGGGGAGACCTTCTGAAGGCCTTCCAGTACCTGAAAGGTGCCTGTGAGAAAGCTGTGGAAGAACTGTTCACAAGGGCATGTAGCAATAGGATGAGGGTAATGGTTTTAAACTAGAAAAGGATAGATTTAGGTTGGATATTAGGAAAAAGTTGTTTGATATGAGGGTGGTAGATCATTGGAACAGGTTGCCCAGAGAGGTAGTGGAGGCCCCATCCCTGGAGTTTCAAGATCAGGCTTGATGGGGCTTTGAGCAACCTGCTTTAGTAAAGGTCCCTGCTCACTGCAGGGGGGGTTGGACTAGATGACCTTTGAGGGTCGCTTCCAACCCAATACATTCTATGATTCTGTGATTCAGTTCATTGACAACTCTGATGGTGGCAGTTGGTGTTGGGAGAGCCTGTAAGGTGCATCTCTACCCTCCTTCCCTTCTGGGAACCTCTCACTGAGTCATCTGTGATGCTTTTGTATGCAGTCAAGTAGTTGCTTTGGGGTATTATAGCTTTCGTCTTGCACAAAACTCTTTTTACAGTGTGACTTGCCTTAAAGTAGTGTAGATAGTTCCTCTGAAAACTATCTGCCGTATCTCTGTTGACATGGCCAGCCTATACCCCATAGGCCTCCTATAGTTAGCTGGCAAGCTGAAAGCTGGCTAGACTTTGTGTTTGTTGTATTTCTCTACATGTTGGAAAACATAATATACACGTGCTTATGAAGGACAAGAGTTTTTTGTGAAATGACTAACTTTTCTTACAGGACCAAAGACTACAATGCTTCGTCTAGCTGTAAAGTTTTTCCCTCCAGACCCGGGTCAGTTGCAAGAGGAATATACTAGGTAAAGTATTTTTTGGAAGAATCTGATTTGTATTACCTACCGAAACAAAAGGAAGGTAAGAATAGGAAGACATCTGTTTCAAAAAAAAAATCTTACATTGAAGATGAGCAAAAAAGGTGTCACAGTTTTAGCAGATACATGTTGGCAGGTGAATTTTATCAGAAAAAAGATTTTGCAAAACAGAAAACAGGGTAAGGCTTGCCAAACATCACAGTGTCAAGAGACACAGGGTACAGAGCAAATACATTTATAAACCACACCTGTATGAAACAGTCAGTATAATGTTAATAATGATTTATCATTTAACCTTCTGAGGTCTACTCTTTAAATATTCTACAACTAACAAACATGCTTTACTCTTTTTGTCTATTTATGGTGTATTTGTTGTGGAATTCCCATCTGTGCTTTGAGCTCTAGGTATTTCATAACGCTATTAATGACATGTACACTTTATTGTGAGTGTATTGAAGAAACCAAGCTAGCTCAGCCAGATGTGCAGAAAAGAGCATACTTTGTAGAAGTCTTTAATACATACGTAGAGTACTTAAAAAAACAAAAAAACAAAAAAACAACACATTCAAAATACATACTTTTTATTATCTTTTTTGCCTCAAGAATGTGATATATAATGTTTTAAAATTAATTCTTATTTTTAAAAAATTACTGTTGTCTTTCAGGGTGCAATTTGATAAAGAATATTGATCAGTCTGTCAGTTCAAAGGTTTATAGTAATGAGTTGTTGCCTATTTACTGGAGTCCTTATTGCACTTTCTTTCAAGTAAAAGGAAAGTGCAAAAGACTTGCCAGCATTACATTAATAAAAATCTATTAAAATTGCTTTGGGTTACTAAATCCGTCCTTATCAGCACACTTTTAAGGTTGCCACGTTTTTCTTCTATCCCTGTATGTTTTGCAGGCAGCTTGTTACTTGCACAAAACTGTTAAACAAAAATATAACTCTTTAACAACTGATTGGAAAATACTTCAGATAAATAAGTATAGTGGTATAAGAAAAGGAGATTTAATTTCTTACTGACTTTGTAGGCTGCTAACATTATGCCCCAGCAGATGAGGCCCTCTATAGGCAGA
>NW_010310215.1:1731-2143 GCF_000700745.2 Antrostomus carolinensis | reverse complement strand
CCAATCTTAATATCAATCCCAATTCCAAAATCAATCCCAATCTTAATACCAATCCCAACCCCAATTCTAAATCCTAACCCTAATCCCAATCCCCAATCCCAAACCCAATCTCCATCTCAATCACAATCTAAATCCCAATCCCAATCTCAATCTCAATCCCAGTCCAAATCTCAATTTTAATACCAACCCCAATTCCAATCTTAATCTTATGCCAGTTTATTCTGGTTTGTTCTGGTTTGGTCTGGTTTGTTCCAGTTTATTCCGGTTTATCCCGTTTCTTTTGGTTTGTTCTGGTTTATTCCCATTTGTTCTGGTTTATCCCGGTTTATCCCAGTTTGTTCTGGTTTGTTCCGGTTTATCCCGGTCTATCCCGGTCTGTTCCGGTTTATCCCGGTTTATCCCGGTCTATCCC
>NW_010310215.1:0-1627 GCF_000700745.2 Antrostomus carolinensis | reverse complement strand
CGGGCCGGGCCGGGCCGGGCGGCGGCAGAGCTGTTTTGGGGGGCAGGTGTGGTTTTGGGGTGATTGCAGCTGCTTTTCCTGAACTTTTCTGGGTTTGATTTTTTTCTTTTTCTTTTTCTTCCTTTTTCCTTTTTCTTTTAAAATTTTTCTTTTGCCTTTTGCCTTTTTCTCTTTTCTTTTATATTTTCTTCTTTTTTCTTTCTTTTATTTTGAAAATTTCATCTTTTTTCCATTTTTCCTTGTTTCTTTCGTTTTCCTTTTTTTCTTTTCCCTTTTTCTCTTTATTTTTTCTTTTTAATTTTTATTTGTTCTGTTTTTCTTTTTCTTTTTTCCTTTTTTCCTTTCTTTTTCTTTTTCCTTTTTTCTTTTTTCTTTTCTTTTTATTTTTTCCCTTTCTCCTTTTTTCTTTTTCCTTTTTATTTTTTATTATTTTTTTCCTTTGTTTCTTTTTTATCTTTTTCTTTTTTAATCTCTTTTTTCTTTTTCTTTTTCTGCCTAAATCAATTCAATCGATCTCACAGCTCCTGATGTGGCCAAAGCCTCGACTCAAACACTGCCCTGCTCTGGGCTGTCCCCCTGAAATGTCCCCGTGTCCCCCAAAGGACTCAGGGATGGCTGTACCTCCCCCCCACCTCCCCACTCAAACCACAGCCCAGGGGCTCTCCAGATGTGGCCCCAACTGCCCAGATGTTACGTGGGTCACCCAGAGCTTGAACTGCAGCCTCGAGATACCCCCCCAGGGTGCCCAGATGTTGCCCAAGGTGTCCAGGTGTTGCTCCAGGACATCCTGATGTCACCCAGGATGCCCAGATGTTGCTCCAGGATCCTCACTCAGGGTGCCCAGATGTCACTCCAGGGTGCCCAGATGTTGCCCTGCATGTCCAGATGTTGCTCCATGGTAACCAGCGATCACACAGGATGCCCAGATGTTGACCTGAGTGTCCAGATGTTGCCCCAGGATACTCAGATATCACACAGGGTGCCCAGAAGTTGCCTGAGGGTGCCCAGATGTTGCCCTAGATGTCCAGATGTTGCCCCAGGATACTTGTGTATCACCCAGGATGCCCAGATGTTGCCATGGGTGCCCTGATGTTGCCCTGCACGTACAGATGCTGCTGCAAGATAACCAGCGATCACACAGGATGCCCAGATGTTGACCTGAGTGTCCAGATGTTGCCCCAGGATACTCAGATATCACTCAGGGTGCCCAGAAGTTGCCTGAGGGTGCCCAGATGTTGCCCTAGATGTCCAGATGTTGCCCTGGGTGTCCAGATGTTGCCCAAAAAAATACTCATATACCACCCAAAGTGCACAGAAGTTGCATTTGGTGTCCAGATGTTGCCCCAAGATGCTCATATACCACCCAATGTACAGAGATGTTGCCCTTGGTGTCCAGATGTTGCCCCCAAAATACTCATACACCACCCAAAGTGCACAGAAGTCGCCCGAGGGTGCCCAGATGTTGCCCTGGGTGTCCAGATGTTGCCCCAAAAACACTTATATACCACCCAAGGTGCCCAGATGTTGCCCTTGGTGTCCAGATGTTGCCCTGAGTTACTCAGCTGTCACCCAGGATGCTCGGGTATCTCCCAGCGTGCCCAGATGCTGCCCCAGGGTGCCCTGCCAT
>NW_010310214.1:0-1549 GCF_000700745.2 Antrostomus carolinensis | reverse complement strand
TATAGCAGCCATCACAGAAATGTGGTGAGATTTTTCACATGACTGGAGTGCTGCTGTTGATGGCTACAAACTCTTCAGGAGGGACAGGAAAGAAGAGAAGGGGTAGCCCTTTAGGTTAAAGAGAGTTTTCATTGCCTGGAGGTTAATAATGGTGATGACAGGGTTGAGTGTTTGTGGGTTAGAATCAGGAGGAAGGGTACTAAGGCAGATATCATGGTGGGGGTCTGCTATAGACCACCTAACCAAGATGAGGAGGTAGATGTAATATTCTACAAGCAGCTAGGGGATGTTTTGTGATCACAGGCCCTCATTCTTGTGGGGGACTTCAACTTGACAGATATCTGCTGGAAATACAACACAGCAAAGATGAGGCAATCTTGGAGGTTCCTGGAGTGTGTGAAAGACAACTTCCTGACTTAGATGGTGAGGGAACTGACCAGGGAAGTTGTCCCACTGGACCTGTTATTTACTAACAGAGAGGAACTGGTGGGTGAAGTGGTAGGTGGAGGCCATCTCAGGTGCAGTGATCATGAAATGATAGAGTTTTCTGTTCTTGGAGAAGGGAGGAGAGGGGTTAGCAGGACTGCCACCTTGGACTTCAGGAGGGCTAAACTTTAGCCTCTTCAAAGACCTGCTTGGAGGAATCCCATGGGCTAAGGCTCTTGGGCGCCCAAGAGAGCTGTTTAATTTTCAAGCAACACTTCCTCCAAGCTCAAGATTGTTGCATACCTGAGTAAGAAATCTAGCAAAGGAGGCAGGAGGCCTACATGGATGAGCAAGGAACTTCTGGAAAAGTTCAGTCAGGAGAAGGAAGTCCACAAAATGTGTAAAAAGTGACTGTCCAGTTGGGAGGAATATAGGGACATTGTCAGAGTTTTCAGGGATGCAACAAGGAAGGCCAAGGCCTGCTTGGAATTAAATCTGGCTAGGGATGTCAAGGATAATAAGAAGGACTTCTTCAAGTACCTCAGCAGCAAAAGGAAAGCTAGGGAAAATGTGAGGCCACTGCTGAATGAGGTGGGTGCCTTGGTGACAGAGCATGCAGAGAAGGCAGAGTTACTGAATGCCTTCTTTGCTTCAGTCTTTACTGCTGGCCCTCAGGAATCCCAGGCCCCAGAGGTAGGAGAGGAAATCTGGAGAGGGAAAGACATTCCCTTGATTGAGGACGATAGGGTTAGGGACCATTTAGCCAAACTCGACACCCACACATTTATGGGCCCTGATGGGATGCACCCTCAAGTGCTGAGGGAGCTGGTGGATGTTATTGCAGAACCATTCTCCATCATCTTTGAAAGGTCATGGAGGATGGGAGAGGTACCTGAGGACTGGAGGAGAGCCAAGGTCACTCCACTCTTCAAAAAGGGCAAGAAGGGGGACCTGGAAAACTACAGGCCAGTCAGCCTCAGCCTCTAGCCCTGGGAAGGTGATGGAACAGTTCATTCTGGAGGCTATCTCTAAGCATGTGGAGGAAAAGAAGGTTATCAGGAATAGTCAAAATGGATTCACTAAGGGGAAATGATGTCTGACCAATTTGATAGCCTTCTATGAT
>NW_010310213.1:0-1651 GCF_000700745.2 Antrostomus carolinensis | reverse complement strand
GGGAAATTGGGGGAGAAAAATTGAATTTTGGGGAGTTTTGGGGGGGGAATTGGTAGAAATTTGGGGGGTTTGGGGGAAAAATTGACATTTGGGGAGAAAAATGAATTTTGGGGAGTTTTTTGGGGGGAATTTTTGGAAATTTGGGGGGTTTTGGGAAAAAAATTGAAATTTGGATAAATTTGGGGGAATTTGGGGTGAAAAAGGAAAAAAATGGGTTTGTTTTGGGGGAAAATGTGAATTTTGGGGAGTTTGGGGGAATTTGGGGGGGGAAACAAAATAATTTGGGTTTGTTTTGGGGGAAAATGTTAATTTTGGGGTAATTTGGTGAAATTTTGGGTGGAAAACAGGAGAAATTGGAATTTTTACATAAAAATTTTGATTTAAAAAAATTTGGTGGAATTTTGGGGTAAAAAAAAGGCAGAAATTGGGGTTTTTTTCAGTAAAAAATGTAAATTTTGGGGGAATTTGGTGGAATTTGGGGTGAAACCCCCCCAAAAAATGGTTTATTTTGGTAAAAAATGGGAAATTTTGCTAATTTGGTGGGATTTGGGGTGAAAAACCCAAAAGAATTTGTTAATTTCAGTAAAAAATGTAAATTTGGGGGGAATTTGATGGAATTTTGGGTGAAAACCAGGAGAATTTGGGTCGATTTCAGGAGAAAATGGGGTTTTTTTGTGATTTAGTGGAATTTTGAGTGAAAATCCACGGAATTTGGGTTGATTTCATGAAAAAATGTAAATTTTTTGCTAATTTGGTGAAATTTTGGGTGAAAAAACAAGAAAAACGGGATTTTTTTCCAAAAAAAATGGATTTTGGGTGGAATTTGGTGGAATTTTGGGTGAAAAAACAACAGAATTTGGGTTAATTTCAGTAAAAACTGTAAATTTGGGTGGAATTTGTTGAAATTTTGGGTGCAAACCAGGAGAATTTGGGTTTATTTCAGTAAAAAATGAGATTTTTTGATAATTTGGTGAAAATTTAGGTGAAAAACCCCCAAAATTTTGTTAATTTCAGTAAAAACTGTAAATTTGGGTGGAATTTGTTGAAATTTTGGGTGCAAACCAGGAGAATTTGGGTTTATTTCAGTAAAAAAGGGGATTTGGGGTGGAATTTGGTGAAATTTTGGGTGAAAACCAAGAGAATTTGGGTTAATTTCAGTAAAAAATGAGATTTTTTGATAATTTGGTGAAAATTTAGGTGAAAAACCCCCAAAATTTTGTTAATTTCAGTAAAAAATGTAAATTTGGGGGGAATTTGGTGGAATTTGGGTGAAAACCAACAGAATTTGGGTTTATTTTGGGCAAAAATGGGATTTTTTGGGGTCATTCAGTGGAATTTTGGGCAAAAACCAAGAGAATTTGGGTTAATTTGAGTAAAAAATGTAAATTTGGAGGGAATTTGGGTGAAAAACCAGAGAAATCGGATTTTTTTCAGAAAAATTTGGATTTTGAGGGAGAATTTGGTGGAATTTTGGGTGAAAACCAAGAGAATTTGGGTTTTTTTCATGAAAAAATGTAAATTTTGGGGGGAATTTGGTGAAAATTAGGGTGAAAACCCCCAAAATTTTGTTAATTTCAGTAAAAAATGAGAATTTTTGATAATTTGGTGGAATTTCGAGTGAAAACCCCCAAAATTTTGTTCATTTCAGTAA
>NW_010310212.1:0-6732 GCF_000700745.2 Antrostomus carolinensis | reverse complement strand
ACAACAACCCCATGCAATGCTCCAGTCTTAGGGAAGAGTGGCTGGAAAGCTGCCTGGGAGAAAAGGACCTAGGGGTGTTGGGCGACAACCAGCTGAATACGAGCCAGTAGTGTGCTCAGGTGGCCAAGAAGGCCAACAGCATCCTGGCTTGTATCAGAAACAGTGCAGCCAGCAGGACCAGGGAAGTCATCCTTCCCCTGCACTCAGCATTGGTGAGGCCACACCTTGAATACTGTGTCCAGTTTTGGGCCCCTCATTAAAAGAAAGACATTGAGGCACTGGATCGTGTCCAGAGAAGGGCAACAAAGCTGGTGAAGGGCCTGGAGAATAAGTCTTATGAGGAGCAGCTGAGGGAAATGGGGTTGTTCAGCCCAGAGAAAAGGAGGCTCAGGAGAGACCTTATCACTGTCCACAACTACCTGAAAGGAGGTTGTAGTGAGACGGGTGTTTGTCTCTTCTTCCAAGTAACAAGTAATAGGACAAGAGGAAATGGCCTAAAGTTGCACCAGGAAAGATTCAGGTTGGATATCAGGAAAAATTTCTTCACTGAAAGGGTTCTCAAGCATAGGAATGGGCTGCCCAGGGAAGTGGTGGAATCACCATCCTTGGAGGTTTTTAAAAGACAGGCAGTCAAGGTGCTTGAAGATATGGTTTAGTAGTGACAGGTATGGTTGGACTTGATGATCTCAAAGGTCTTTCCCAACCAAATGATTTTATGATTCTATGGTTTTAGATTTTTTTATTACTTATAATTCAAATTACCCATCTCTTAGTACATTAACTAATGACAGCTTTTTTAGTCATAATTTAAAACAATTCTGGCCTGGAATGCATAAGCTCTGTTTATCATTGTATCCAACTGGTAACATCATTGTAATGAAGCAAGAAAAGGAGAAACAAGCCAGAAGCCTGAGTTGTTTCTGGAGACAAACCTTCTCTTATTATTAGTGTTGAACAATTATGTAAAAATTATTGTAATATTAAATGCTATATAAGATTTTTGCATCATCAGGGTGGTAATTGATATAACTCATAAAATAAATCTAAATAGGAAGCTATTCAGTATACTGGAATTAAATATTAGCTTTATTAGCTAATTTCTTTGTATAGCTCTATTTACATTCATATACAATAGCATTTAATTTGTTAACAACAAGCATCATTTCTGTGACTTACATGCCTTTGTGTTTTATGGCTTTTAGCATCTCACATTGTAGGAAGTAAGCATTTATAATTTGCCCCCAAACACATTACTTTTGATAGATTTACCATCGTGCAAAATGGGCTTCAAATCACATAATAAAGATAGGCCTCATGACCATCTGGGGCTTTCACCTTGTTTCTCTTACATTCACTTTCATGAGTCATGCAACTCTGTTATGCTTGATTGATTGAGTACCTCACTGAAATCCAGGGAGATTGTCGCTCATGTAGGCATACCAAGCTCTCTTTACACCCAGTCATTCAGTTACAGTTAGTCACACAGCTTCAGACTGCAAAGAGACATGTTATGGGCCTGGGACACACACCAAAGCGGACAGAAGTCTGGCTAATCTGCTACTGGACTCCAAGTACACTGGTTTGAAGCTAACTCCAGTTTGTGCTCATGAGATACACAGTTTGCAATACAGAAGTCCCCGTCTTGTCATGACACAAAGGTTCTCAAAACTGGAGTAACGAGGATGCTACATGTGGATTGGACCCTGGGGGTAGACGTCTCTTTCCACAAGCTCTTTGGGGCTTTCCTGGCTCCCTGGGCTCTGCTGGAGTCCAGCATTAATGGCTATAGCTTGTGGAGACTTCCAGATGGTCTTTGTTAGGACATGGTCCAATGTGTATTAGAACTAGATTTACCCCATACAGCAACGCACCTTTGGTTTGGATCATGCATGGGCAAATGTCCTGTCCATATAGGATTTGTGCTGGCTCTGTGCTTTTACACTGGTTTTAATGCCAATTAGAAAAGAAGAGAAAAAGCCTGATCTGGCATAAAGATGCAGACAGATAATACCTGATCTGGCAGGCAGCCTGGCAATATGAAGTTAGCTTATTAATATTTTAAAATCGACTTCAGACAGCAAAGTAAGTATATACCACATCAATGCCTTTCATCTTATGCCTGCCATGTTTTTGATTCCACAGCAGGATAGGTATGGTCATTATGGTGGATATAAAGGGCAGCAAGGACTGTATGGTTCAGAAGTAAGTCAGAGGCTATAAGTTTTCCATAATTGATTTTCCCATGTCTGTCACTAATATATACCTTTGTAGAAGGCAGACTCTTGAGGTGTCTTTCCAGAGACTTTCATGGACACATGCTGAAATTGCTGAACTCAGTATGATTGCTTTGTCCTTCTAGTTGTATCAAATCAAAGTTTCCTTTGTTTTCTTTTTCATTACTGTAGTACAATGAGTGAACATTATTTGAAAAGTCCTAATCTCCACTAAAATGCAATATTTTTCCTGCAAGGACAAAACTTGTTACTGATACTGCTGTTTCACACTGAATGAGACACACATAATTTTTTAATTTATTTTCTTTATCCTCAAACATTTTTAATCACTCTCCTGAATTCTAATGCTGGTAGTTCTTAATACAGAATATCTGCATACACAAACAGATAAGAAGACATAGACATATGTATGCTTTCAAAAGATTTAATCAAAATGTGACTGTTGACTTTGTCATCTGTTTACTTGGTCTTTAAAGATTTAAAGTCTATTCCAAGGTGCAAAGGTTTGCCAAAAGCAATTGCAACTTTCACTATAGGGAGAATCTGCAATTGTGTTCAGTAACTTTTCTAGCTCCTTAATATTACAGTCTTTTTCTGTAAACCTCCATGCAATCTCCATCCCACATCCTTTAACTGACAACAACACTTCATAGAGATGTTTTCAATTCAAAGTGTCTTGTAAGGTAGGTGCTAGGCACCTGACCCAATTTTTTCAGGTAATTAATGTTTAAAGTCACTTGCTAGGAGAGGGTAATCTAATAGAGGCAAGGTTTGTTAATTTATAAAACAAGCAAGAAAGGGGAGTGTGCAAATTAATTACTAGTCTTTTGAACCTTTAGGAATAGCTATTTTTACTGTGCTGTTTAAATTTATGTGGTTATCTTACTTTTCCACATGTAAGCTCCTTATTAGAGAAATGGGGGGGAAGAGAAAAAAAAAAATACCACAGTATTTATCTTCCAGCAATTCAAAGCTCTCTGACTTTGCTGATAATGTTTTAAAAATAATCTTCTATTAATATATTATATGATGTATTTAAAATTCATTAGGCACTGGTTGGATTCTGGAATGAATATGGAAAGGAGTTTCTCTTCAAACTTTTGTTAGGGCCTCATTCTTTTCATGTTCTTACCCAGCTACCTTATATTCACAGGAACTCAGAAAAACTGTGCTGAAAGAGACCTCAAATGATCACCTGTCTGGCGGTTGGCCCAAGGCAGACTCTGTTATACCTTAGTCAGTCCTGAACAGGTGTTTTGTATAAGCTGTGGTGAAGATCTCCAATGACAAAGACTCCTAAACCTCCGTAGGCTATCTGTTAAGGTTGCTAGCATGAATCCAAATGAATTTCAAACTAATCCAGATGTTGTGAAATAGGCTCTGGACTTAAATCTCCAGAGTGTTTTTGTATGGAAGAACAACCAGCTATACCAGGGCTCTGAGAAACCTTCTCTCCTCTGCTCTTGGATTACATACGTGCAAGGCTGAGAGACATTCACATTCCAGCAGTGAAAGCATTCCCCTTCTCCCTCACTTTTACAAATACAGCCTCTCTTGCTTCTACCATAACTAGCATAACTCTCATCTCATCTATCAGCCTCTCCTCCTCTATCTAATGATCTTCCCGTTGGATCCATCACAAATAGCTGGGGGGGAGAAAATATAATTACATCCCATAATCCCATGTCAGGCTGCCAGACATTGCCTTGTACGTGAAAAACAGAATGAGTCATAAGAAAAGGAAAAGACACAGAGGATCCAACAGATATTTATTCATTTTTGTCTGCACTTTTATGAAAACTTCGAAAGCTGGAGGCAAAGATGTTCCCCATTCAGCTACAGTCCTGTACATCATGAGCTGTGACCACAAAGCTGCATGTGTGTCACCAACCGAGAGCTTCAGTTCCTTCCAAACTTCTATTGACATGGCTGTCTCCTGAACAGCTCAACTAGCAAGCCTCCTGAAACAACATATGAATAAAATAAAGACACCTAAGGTGAGCACAACCTGGCAATGAGGCCAACTGCCATGGAACAGCCTCTATCCATACTATTAACTATCTTAATTTTCAGAGCAGAAATGTGTGCAAAGCATCTGGGAATGATCAGTGAATGGTATTTCCTAGTCATTCAGGGAGAGGTTTGAAAGGTACTTGTGACCAGGACTGTTCTGAAAATGTAGCAGAGTAGCATACATATGGGTATTAATGCCTAGAGCACTCCTGAAGAAGGCATATGTTAGTCCCATAGGTGTGAAAATATTCGCTTCATCTAAGCCAGTTCTAAGCTGCCCTAATCAGCTGCTATAGGCATAGAAAAAATTAGATAGATAGATAGATAGATAGATAGATAGATAGATAGATAGATAGATAGATAGATTGATTGTAAGAGTATATTTTCTTTCCCAGAATTGGAGCCAAGTTGTAACAAACCTAATTTAGAAATTCTTGTGGTTTGCCTGAGTTAGAGTTGACTCTCCAGGCTGACATACAAGTGACAGTACTTCTGATTCACATCAGTGCTGTGGTCTCGGAAAACCTGCAGTCCCATCTCTTGTAAACCAGGGATAAATTTTCTCCAGATTTTTTTACAGTTAAGATTTAGAGTTGTGGCTTGGGATTTTCTATTGGTGCAATTTATTAAGGAAATGAGATAATACACCTTTAATATTTTTTTCTTAGGCATCCTCTGCAGGTCATCAGAACACCACACGGCCCCAGTAAAGAAGTGTACATCTCAGCTTTCTCCCCCTCTCTGAATTTCAGCACTGTGAAGTTGAACATTCAGCACTTACCGATACCTGTGCATATTGCTTATTCCCAGTGCTCCCACGGGAGCTGAGTGTAGAGTCGATTGTTTTTAAGTTGAGCTCTGAGTGAGGTGAAGTAGAGAGCAGCTAATGACCTGAGCCAGGTATACCACCCCTTTCCTATGCCTCTCCTCATTCAGCCATTTTAATCAGCTATATCAGGGAAAATGAAACCTCCTCACATACTGTGGGCATAAGAAATGTTAAATAGAAAAGTATAGGGTCAAGCAGGGCCGTGTGTCATCAGCCCTCAATGTCAGCAGCCCTTTATTACTGATTTTGCCATTTGAGATCTTCTACTCCACAGGATTTTTTTTTTTATTTTTTTTAAAGGTATAGTACTTAAATTATTAAAGCCCTTGGCTGAGGTTTTCAAAGGAATGTACTCTGAGGCAGGAGAAACCCACAAAGTATTCACTTTAAGTAATTCTAGTATTCCAATTAGGAAAGCTGTAAGCTTTTTGTTTCTTAGCTGCCTGAAGACACAGCAGAGTTTGGGAAGCATTTTAAAAATCCCTATAATTCTGATTAAAGGCTTTTATATTTACTCCTAAGGCAACAGCTACATAATATAGTTAGTTGTTTGCAGTTATCTTTGGTAGCAAGAGATGGTTAGAAAGCAATCAGAGTTGTTCAGTAAGTCCAACAGGCTACCTGGTAGAGAGAGACTGTATGAAACCATCACTAATGGCTAAACAGGAGAAACAAGTGTTCCAGAAAGACCCTAAGGAACAATTACCCTGTCGTGTGCTGCTACCCTCAGAGCAGTATTAATGCCATTTCTCAGGAAAACCAAACTACATAAGGATGAGAATTTGCAACAACATGCATCTTGTCAGAGATATTTTTTTTCCTTAATCCTGTGGATAAAAATAATTTACAATTTGCACTGATTATGAATTCTAAGGATTGGCATGTTTTTCCCTGTCTGAAAAAAATTGACATATATGTTTTGTGGGAGAAAGACTGTGGCTTACTAAGTGTTTCTCAAACCTGATGAGATTTTATTTCTAATTGGAGGCTTTGAATATTATTAAAATGCTATTAATTATTTATCAGTTATCATTATTACTATTGCTGTTATTTTATTATATTACTGCATAACACCACACATTATTGGCTATTATGGTTATGATTTATAATTATAGCATAAATATAAATAATAATAAATAGTAACAATATTGACAAAATAAATATTAACATTTATATTAATAATATGCTCCAAGTGTGAAATAACAACCAGAATACCATCAGTAAGAAAATGTTTTATGTATCAGAATTTCATCCTCAGAGCAGTGAATCAGAGTCATGAGATTTCTAATGCTGACAAACTTCAAGTCACTTTTTGAGAAATACAATTTTAAGCATACAAAGTTCAAATTGAAATAATCTGATGTGGCTTATTATAGCAGATAATATGAAGAAGTCAGTCTACAAATTACTCTTAGGAAAGAAATTCATCTGTGTAACCAAGGATAGGACATTATTTTCTTCAGGACTCTTTTCAGAGTCAGAATTTTTTAAACAAAGATCTGTTCTTCAACATTCCTCTTGGAGCTTGAGAGTAAAATTTTGTTTCCATTTATTATTAAATTGTACATGCAAGGAAATTTTATATTTACAATTATCTTCCTATTCAAAGGGAAATGACATAGATTTGTAGTCTATTAATATTTTATTTTTTTTTTT
>NW_010310211.1:0-47317 GCF_000700745.2 Antrostomus carolinensis | reverse complement strand
AACCATCAGCTTTGTTAGGTGCATGGGAGGATCCAAGGGCGGCCAGGGCACCCTCCACCCTAGCGATATCCTCCTGCACCGGCGGAGCGGCGTAATGAGGCGGTTCTAACGTCATGGCCGTGATGAATATTACAGCCATGAATATTACAGTATCCTTTGTGCCCCCGGCGATCTGATTTCCCCTGTGATTTCTGACAGGCCACTCTGAAGGCGGATTGCGTGAACAAACCTTTTGCTCAGAGGTGCCACGAGCTAGAGACGGTCATCGAGGAGTTTCCCGCCAAGGTGAGCAGTCGCTGCCCTTTCAGAAACTCCCCGCCCGGCCTATTTCAGGGGAATCTGCTTTTTTCATATTCCTATTTTCTTACTATTTCTCTTATCAAGAGTTGGAGGACCCCAGGTGACACAGTGGGGAATACAGTATTTCCCAAGAGTTGAAAACCTTTTCTAGTCATTAAAAGGTTGTTTTAGTTGACTGCACTTCATTTATATCTTTTAACCTCAATTTACAAGGAGAACTAGTTTTTAAAATGTGACAAGTAATTGCATGCCATTATGATCAGTACCCTTGTAACCTCAGTGGGATCAGAAATCAGGATAGATTTCCCATTATTGCCATATTACACTACCTTTCTTTGAATGGAAGCTCTGCCTAGACAGTGATAATCTGGAAACAGTCATCAAGAGCTGGCAGCCAGTATCTTTGTGCAACGGAGATTGTTCCAAGGAGGAGTTGTACACATTAGCTATTTGTGTCTGTGTTCCCTAAAGGAACTACATGGCATCTTCCCCTGGCTGGTGGAGAGCATTTTTGGTAGCCTGGATGGCATCATTGTGGGCTGGAATCTTCGCTCTTTGCAAGGAAGAACAAATCCTACTGAATATTCCGTGGCTTTGGATTTCCTGGATCCCAGGTAAACTCATTCATTTCAGCACAGTTTAAAAACGTACAGTGGATAAATAACCAACATCCAGCTGTGTTCCATTGTGCAAACCTAGATTCACCAAAGCGAGACAGGAGAGGGTGCTTACCATGGATTTTCTTTCTGATGCTTGTTTGCAGTGGTCCAATGATGAAGCTGGTTTACAAACTCCAAGCAGAAGAGTACAGATATGATTTCCCAGTCTCATATCTTCCAGTGAGTAACTAAAAAATTTGTAAGAAGAGAATGTAGTTGTTTTTGTTGCAGGTATTGGAGCTTTGCAAGCACTTTATACATGGGGTTCAATATCAGCCATGGTACAGCCTCAGTACTCCAGGTTTAGAGTATACTTGTTTCTTTAAACAAGGAGAATTCCTAGCCATAAGCTTTGCAGGAGATGGTGGTTTTCAGCAGCTAGATATTTGTGCTGTTCAGCTGAGAAGGCTGCATTGTGATTTTTATCCTGTCCCTAGAGAGTCATGTGTTTTATCTTGGTTAACAGTAGTTGTAGGATTGAAAATAGTTTTCCAGGCTTGTCACAGAGCAGTGCCTTCCCTAGCTGTGCTTTGTGCCCCTGTACTTGAAGACTAACTGTTACCCTGGATATGAAGTATGACATTTCAAACAAAATGTTTATCTGCAGAGTTGTTTCACTCTGTATCTTCCATTGCTACCAGCTACCTGCTACCTAGAAATTGATTCAGATAGTTCTACAGTCTTTAACAAAAGGAAGCATCATTTAAGTATATAGTAATTGCTGGTCCACAGCTCAATTACCCTAACAAAACCATCAGCCATCAGGCAACCAACAGTCTTAGGCAACCAACAGTCTGCTGCTGCTCCCACTCCATCTGGAAGTGTCCTGGTGAAGGCTTTTTTTTATTTTTTCCTCTTTTACTGAATACTTCCTTTCAGTGAGAAAGTTGGCAGTTACCTAAAGAGTATGCATTTGCACAAGCAGCTACTGCAGTGCAGTAGAATCCCACTGAGCTGATAGCAGATCTCATCCCAGAATGCTGGATTGCAGCAGAACTTCACTATCTGGGAGTGTGCTGAGTAGCCAGGTTAATATTTCATTCCTCTGTCTTTCAGGGCCCCGTGAAGGCTTCAATACAAGAGCGAGTCCTACCAGAATGCTCTTTATACCACAACAAAGTCCAGTTTCCTTCATCTGGTGGTTTAGGTTTGAATTTGGCTCTTAGTATCCTTTTAACAATTGGATATTTCATTCCTTTTAAATATCTAAAACTGAGAGATTACAAGCATTTCTGTTGTATATTATGCCTCTATGGTAAGTCACAGTCATACTAAAGAGTTTGGGCTGATAAGAAATGTTTAGATTCCAATGAAAAATAAATTTATCCTCTTATAAATCCCTGTGGGGGAATTTCTAGCCTTATTCAAGTCAAGAACAAAATTCCCAGTGGTTTTAGTAGAGCCTGTATTTCACAATTTCTGTTTTCCTAACTACTCATAGTTTATGTAATATGACAGAAAAAGGGCATGTTAACTTTGCAGCTGGTGTACTTGTTGGAAGCAGTGTAGCTGCTGCACTGGCTTCAGTTTGTGATAGTCAAGTGTGCTAAGAAGAGTAATGCAAACACACCTTGCCACATAGAGAAAACCTCCATTACCAGTGTTTGAACCAACTGGAAAGCAAGAAAGCAAAGCTGAATTTGCTGTGAAGTTCTAGCAAGTTAATTTAGCATTGACAAAATAAAAATATAATGTCTAGCCAGCATCCCCAGGTATCTAACAGCTGTACCTGGTTTTTATTATCTGATCCTTGACTCTGTTCTTCCAGATCCATTTGAATATTACATGTTTTACTTTGCAATCAGTTTGATTACACAGAAAGTAAGTACCTTCTGCAATTTTCCCCTTAAAATAATATTAGCCTTTCTTCACAATGCTTTAAGAGCCTGCTGAGATGCTGTCCAGATAAATTAACAGCAGTTTTATCTGTTTAGAATTTGTTATTGTTTTGCTTCATTTGATGTAAGACTGGATAATAAGCAAAATACCCACCTTAGAGGTACCAGTAAGCAGTCTGTCAAACAACATGCCAACATGGAGCAGGCAGTGGATTCCAAATGAGTTCCTACAGCCTCTATCCAATAAAACCATTTGTAACCACAGCTTTGTACTATAGGGTCTGGTTATTTGGTTCCTCTTCCTGTTGCTACCCATGCTGTACAACACTGCACTCTTCTCATACTTATTCACATCCGCTACCACAGCAACAGGTCCCTTATAATTAGCTACTTTACCTCTGCTCCAAAGCATCTTTGTTGTCAGTTCTCCCCTTATAACCACTGGGCTTCTGCTAATTTATACTAAATGGGTCTGGCTGTGTAGCCCACACTCCCTAGCAGTGGCTTAAAGGAACAGTAGGTAACTCCAGGTATATCCTGTGTGTCTGTTTCAGGACACACCTGTCACCCATCATGTCAGCCCTTCCAACAGTGCTTATTTCATCTTGGTGGACACGTACCTGAAGTGTTTCCTACCCACAGAAGGAAGTGTCCTTCCTCCACCTTCTTCAAATCCTGGGGGAGCCATCCCTTCCCCAGCTCCCAGGTAATGACTACAGTGCCAGAGGCAAATTGTGGGAACAGTGCTTACAAAATATGGCTTGTTGGAATGAAATCTCCAGCAAGCAGAAAATGCCTCTGCTCTTTATGATCTGCATGTACTTATATAATTACAAAAATTGAATAGATTTATGTTCACTTCATTTTTCCATAAATGTTTCATTTGAAAGCCTTGAAGGCAGCTATTATCAGAACGAAAAAGGAACGTACAAGCAACAAAAATTCATCAGTTCAGCAACTCCAGTTGTGTTTTGTGCCCTGCAACTGGAGTAGGACAGATCTGACTGTACTTGACAGTAGTTTTTACAATCTTCAGATACATATGGCATGTGGTAAAGATGGCACCGGTGATACACACTGTCACAAGGAGACTGATCTTTCATTAATGTTGCTACAAAGCCAGGCAACTTGGCAGTTGGTAATTCTGTTTTGGTTCCGAGCTTGCCATCCTTAATTGTTTGATGCTCTCATTATCTTGCAGTTCTTTGATACTGCTGTGTCAGGACCACGTCTGTGGCTTTGTTGCAGACTGACAGCGCTCATAGGTTTCTTAGTTTGTAACTTCCTGATATAAAAAGCCAAGACACATCCTCATAATCAATAATGACTGACTGTATTTCAGGTGGCTTTTTGCATAGTAATAGATCAAATTATTTAGCCACAACTGGAAGGAAGAGGATAAAAGATTTTTTGACCACACTGAATTTCTCTATATCTGTGTGATCATGGCATAAAAACAAACTCACAGATTTGAAGTGGAAATTCTCCGATACAAGCAGAGTTTTGTTCTTTGTCATGGCTAAGTGTGTGAAAGTCCACATCTTCAAAATTGGTTTTGCTACTGGAATTTATAAAATGTTGTCAATATTAGCAATTTTATACAAACTTAAAAATAAATAGCCATTATATTTCCTAAAGCTGCATTTTAAATACATTTCAAACAGCAGTTTCCATGGTCTGTTGAGCCTTAGCATATACCTAGGAAAATACAGATCAGATGAATTATGAATATGGAAGGAAGAGTGAAAAAAAATGAACTGAAAAGGAGAAAGTATAAAACCATGCAGTACTGAACATAACATCAGGTCTGTGTAAAGCTGGTTCAGGGCAGTATGAATAGTGATGCAGTGTTTGTTTATAGCCAAAGTGACTAGTAATTATAACATCTTGCGTAAGTTTAAGGTATGTCATCAGCTGTGTAGTTTTATTTCTCAGAGACTGTTTCCTAGTTTATAAACCAGTGATTAAAAGCAATTATATATTTCCCTGTACTGAGACTTACTGGCCTCAGTATTTCTATTCATGTGTCTTTATAAGGTCTCCACCAGTGCCTTTCACTTCCTATGGGATGCATCACACCAGCTTGCTGAAACGGCACATTGCCCATCAGCCTTCTGTGAACGCTGACCCAGCCTCCCAGGAGATCTGGAGATCAGAAACACTGCTCCAGGTAACTTGGATTTAGGGAAGGTAAAAAAAACACATTTCTTCCTGATAACTGAGGAATCTCTTCTTTTTAAACCAGAGAGAGTTATGCCATTGTGCTTTAGCATGTTTTAGGAATTCAGCAGTGCAGCTGTTGTTTTCTGTTACTGAAACAAAGAACCACTGTGAAACTGTTAAGTTGTAATTTAAAAAGGTACTTAATATCTTTTTTTAGACTGCATATCTAACAACTGTTCTCAAGCATTTGAATGATTTTTTCCAGAAATGTTTCTAAACCTAATTTTCTTTTTTTTTTTTTAACTCTTGCATCAATTCTATGCTGTAAGCAAAGGTGGAGCACAGAGAAGTTGGTTCATCATCAAAGTTCCCATCAAAGGAAGGGATAGGAGAATCTGAACTTAACAGTTGTTCTGAAACAAGTTTCTACCCTGTTGCTGAACTGAATTATTGGTGCTTAGCAGGTGCTAGCACTGTGCCAACTCAGTCATTGGCACTGACACGATGATAACCTGAAACATCTCTGAATAGGTGCTTTGTCTATTTACAAAGTACAGCTTAATTTTCAAATTACATACTATGGTCTTCCCTCATACCTAGCTTGTGACTGACAAGTCCTGGATAATTTCTCTTGCCCTAGCTGAGAAAATATTTGTTTTGCAGATCTTTGTTGAAATGTGGCTTCATCATTATTCACTGGAAATGTATCAGAAAATGCAGTCCCCTCATGTCAAGGTAATAGCTTGTGTTTTGTTCATGAGCGTCATCTGATGGTTGACCTCTTATCTCGGGGTAAATCCATTCTGTGGAGAATTTTTTGGGTATATTGATCCAAAGGAAAGAAAGAACTTATCAGAGCATCTACACAAGTGTGACAAAATTGCTAATCCAGTTATGAAGAATGTTGTGAGTAAGTGTGTAATCCAGATTTGCCTTCATTGCAGAAGTTGTGTTGGTTTTGTTTTGTTATTTGTAAAAGACAAGTTTGTGGGATGGTCACAACAATCTGAACACCAATAATCAAACTACTCATTATGGGAAAGATACCACCATAAAACCATAGTGTTAAATCCCACTGGGACAACATGACTGCTAAAAATAGCTAAAATTTATTACCAATAGCAACTGTCACTGAAATACCAGTTGGTAATTTCTAAGATCCGTAACCATTTTTTAGCAAATTCCAAAATATGCTTCTCACCTTAATGGTGTCAGAAGCAGTTCTGCAACTAGAGTTCAGAATACTCAACAAGCTTTTGCTCAGATAATACACTGGTTTAAGCAGTTTGTGGTGGCCTGTTCAGTAACAAACTACTGCATGTAAAAATTAAGCATGTGTTGGGGAGGCTAAGATTAAAGGCATTATAAATGTAAGGGGAATTCGAAGGAGAAAATGTTAATCCTCTGAATTCCCTCTGAGTCATAGTGGAACTTTTGTAGAAGGAGAGAAAATTATAAAAGCTACTCAGGATTTACTCCTGTGTGAAAGAACAATATGAGAGTTGATTGACTAAGAAATTCTGATCCTTCATTCCACAGGCTATAAAATAACAAACATATTTACATTTTGTTAGGGAAAAACATTGGAGAGCTGAAGTGTGATGGGTTTTGGTTTTTTTATTCTTAAAAGTTGAGGTCAAAATGCAAACTCACTAATGCTGCAAAGTCTCCACTTGGGACTCCCAGCAGCATGGCTGTGCACCTGTAGTGGAAAAGCTTTGCTTGAAGTACCTGTGGTCTGTCTGTCTGTCTGGTCTCTGTGCATCAAGCACTGTGCTTGGGGCAGAAATAATGATTGCTTTAAACTTCTCTCCTCTGTTCACCCTCTGTATTTCAGATGCTGTCTTCTAACACTAGGGAGCAGCAGTTAGAGACAATGATTATCAATGTTATGCTGGAATAGGGCCTAGGCAGAGCTTAAAGATCTCTGAAATCATCGCTTCAGGATCCTCCACAGGGTGTGCTGAGCCACATCTTGAGGCTGTAATTGCCTGATGGTATTTTAGTTTCATCTTTGATAGGAAGTAATCATGGGCATGTAAAAAATGAATTCTTCACTTTTGGGGGGTTAGAACACCTGCATAGGGGACTGGAATTCCCTGTGACATCCATAAATGGACACAGGATCCCTCCTGCAGGACTGAGGAAAGGTTCCAGGTCAGTGGGAACAGGACTGTTCATAAGCCTGTGGTGCTTAAGTGAAGCTTTGCAGTCTGGTCTCGGGGTGGGCTGAAGGAGAATAGTCTGCTGCAAAGTTCCTCAAATGAGGAAGTGGAATATGCAGAAATGCAAGTTTTGTTTTAACACAAGGGTTAAAGGACTTGACTGGAAACCCACGATCACCCTAAACATTATTCTTAAAATTATCAATAATTATGCAGGTTCACCCAATTCCATTTAGCCTTCTGTGTGTTTGGAAGGAGGGATAATTATTAATCATTCGTCCCTGGACCTAGATGTCTTTGATCATCACTGACATGAAATGGCTACATACCTGTATTGGAAGGTGGGATGAGGTTCCACAGAACTTGCTCTTTGTCCGGCAGCCAGACTTTTTTGCTTTGATGGGCCAAGCCAGATCCCAGATACGTAACTTTCCTGTGAAGTGCCTCAAGGAATGACAGACTTTCCTTAAACCTTGTCAATGTTATCACAGACTTCTCTTTACAAATAGAAGGTGATGGAATAGGAATTAATAGTAAATAATTTCTTTTGAGAAGATGTACTTTTCTACTGCTTTGAGTTCTTTATGGGTCTAGTGTGATCATGAGGTTGACACCACATGCTATGCTGAGTTTCACTGTTTTCCCTATTAATTCAACTATTTTCCTATTCTTTTACATTGTCTATTTACTTTTTCTTTCTTGGATGATCCAGAGCCCAAGCGTGCAGCATCTCTTTTCCTACTCCCTTCTGCTGTAATCACAATGTACCCTTAAAAATAAGTTGATTGATAAAACTTTATGTAATGCTTCCTGACCTTCCAATGCCAGGTGCCACAGACCCCAGCACTGCATGTGGAACACCCATTAGACTACAGGCTCTTGCTCATCCCTGTGGCAGGGAATTTGATTATGAAGCAGAGGATGTGTTTGGGGAGCTTGCAGTAACAATCCTACCGCTCTCAAAGTGCAAAACCAAAAGATACTAATGTGGCAGTAGAGGAAATGAGACAGGGGCTGTTCAAAGACAGCAGAGGTGTGATCTGGAGAGTTAGTTTAGATGCCTGACAGTGGTCATTGGGATCTGTGTAGTGTACATTTTGTTTTATGTTTTTTCATTAATTTCATACATGTCTGTCACCGTCGCTACAGTATCCTCTTCACCATCACAGTGTCCTCTTCACCATCACATTGTCAAAAAATGCTCTTTACCTGATTCATCCAAGAAGGGATCTGGCTGAGGCTTGCAGAGATTTCAGTGTTAAGGCAAGATGCCTTTTGCATTAGCATATAACGCTGTATGTTAGGTATGTCTCTTGCCTTTTTATACACGTGATGTTTCTCTAATAGTAAAAGTAATTTCCTCTTTTGAGGAAAACCACAACACCTGCAGCCTTCCTAAATGGCCTTTAAGTAGAAAGAAAAGATAGAAGATTTATCTGAACTGGAAACTTACTGGACAGGCTTACAGTGACTATAAATGCCAATATTTTTTTTCT
Organism: Antrostomus carolinensis; assembly: GCF_000700745.2. Lineage (NCBI taxonomy): Eukaryota > Metazoa > Chordata > Aves > Caprimulgiformes > Caprimulgidae > Antrostomus > Antrostomus carolinensis. The sequence continues at coordinate 38,696 of NW_010310211.1, read as the reverse complement.
TCCTGTTCCTTGGGAAGAAGATAGTATCAATTTGAGTTTCTTCCCAGTATACAAACCCTGCTTCTCCAGCAGTGCAGGAAGAAATTACAAAGTTTTCAAAATAGTATTAAAAAGATTGCAGAATATTGAATGCTTTTACTCCACTATTTAATAAAACATTGTAACAGTGTGTAAGTCCTTGTCACTGCAGTTCAGTTAACTTCTGAAATGGGGAGTTTATTTGGCAAAAATCTCCATATCCCCTACCAGTACTTGCTCTGAGGGCAGCAAAGAGAACAGCCACAGACACCTGCTCCTAGTTGTATTTCCAGCTTGATAAAGGGTATGAGATACCATGGAATCAATCTACTGAACACCAGAAAGAAGAGGATACTGTGGCTGCAGTTATTGTGATATGTTGTCCCTGACTGTATTTGTGATGCTCATTTTTTTCTCCCCACCCTTCTTCCCTGGGCTCATTCTCACTTTTTTTTTTCTCTTGCTCTCTTCTCTCCTTTTTTCCCTCCTCCCCTCCCCCCCCCCTTCCTTTTTGTTTCTGTTGTCTCAGCTGGAGGTTCTCCACTACCGACTCAGTATCTCCAGTAAACACCACAGTAGTCCTGCCCAATCCAGCTACCAGGCCCTCCACGCATACCAAGTATTATCATCTTTTCATTTTGTTTCCTTTTTAAAAATCTTGTTCCATCATATAATCTGCAAAGTGTACTGGTGCTAGCTGTACAGCAGCTTTTTCTGCTAAGGTGTGGTTTTACAACTTGATTGAGAACACTACATTGAGATTTACTAAATTTTCAGTGAAAACAGATACCGAGAGGTATTAGCAAAGGTCATGGAGAAAATAGTTAAAATCTAGCATATTATGAGGACTAAGTAGGAACTCCCATTTTTAGACATGCATTGTAGAAAGAGGCTTATCAGCTATGCTGGCATTTTTTGACACCAAAACTGGCTTCACCAATGGCAGGTTTCTGCCCCTCACACACTAGTCTTTTAAGCAAACCTTGCAAGGAAGAGAAGATCAAAATTTGCATTGCTGTCACCTAAAATTAAGGTAGGTGATATCTAGGGGTTTTTTAGCCAGTGAAATGTCATTGCATAGTACTAAATTGTAATGTCAATTTGAACTGAAGTGTCCAGTTTTGCAAAAGCACAGAGTGGTACATTTGCAGATTGTTCAGGAAATGTGCATGCAAAACCATTCCTGTTGGAACAGATTGCTTTTTTTTCCCTACTTCTGCCCTTAATTCATTGGGTCTTCATTTTGAGAAAGGGGAGGGCTAAGCGTATTTACTGTAAGGCTCTTGCTAAGCTCTTTAGCACTACATGGAATTTTCCTGCTGTTTAATCCTTTGCGTTTTTTATGAAGTCCTATGATACCACGAGGTACTGCTTAGAAAGGAAAACAGGAACTACTACTTGTCTAAATCCTTCTTACTATAATTTTTATCTAATTACTGTGTTAAGAAAAGAATGGCTTACATCCATCCTGTAAGGTTTAACCACTTGTGAGGAAAAATACTTTTTAAACCAGTAATGTTCATAATGGTGCTGATCCAGGCTAAGATAAGAATTGCTAAGTAGAAAAACCACTAGCATCACCTGAAACGATGTATTGAGATAGTGGTGCTGGTGGGTTTGTAAGTTCAAAAGGTACCTTCAAGGGAGCCTAGGATTTTTTTTGCAATTACACTTATTCAAGGCCTATAGCAGAGTACTCAGCCTCTAATTGCTTTTGGAGATCCTCATCTCCTAGGGCCAAGTAACTTCTCAGAGGTCTACCCTCTTAACTAAACTCTCCCTAGGACTGTAGAAAACATGCTGAATTACCAGGTGCTGTCAAAGAACACAAGGCCAGCCTTCATTAGAACTGATAACAGGTTATCCTCTCTCTTAGAACAGATCTGGCTGTACTACATGACTGTGTCTATCATTACACCTTGAATCTTTTCCTGAAGAGAACTTTACAGTGTATTAAAAATCTTAAGAGATTGTAAATACACATCTGCTTTGCCCCAGGCATTGCAGAGAAAGGACACACAAAGACACACACAGACTCCCCTTGCCCCTTCCCTGCCTCCAGCACTGGGAATACTGTTGAATGGATTTAAGAAGTGGAAGCTTTTTGTATAAAAATGCCTGCCAGTCTCCCAGAGTCATATTCAGTGTCTTACCTCAGCATGGCTGCATTTGGCATCTTGGAAACATCTTGCAGGTATTGTCTAATACACTCTTCCAGCATCTTTCATTATACTTGCAGGTGTAACTTTTATTTCATGTACATTCTTCTCAACTTTAGAGAAACATGAGAGCTGTAAAACTTAAAATACAAATGGTATCTTGAAATCTGCTTTCAGTAGTGGATTGAGATTAGTTCACTACTCCTAAACAAGATTACAGTAGCAAAGGAGTTAGTGCTTTGTCCCCAGATTCTGCAGCAGACCAGCTCTGGTGCGGGGCGCCCAGGAGAACTCTTTTTACCTCGTTCACTCCCTGCTGCATCATACAGTCACTCATTTATTAGTCACATCACTGTGTCTCACCATCACTCCTTGTGTTACTCCCACCCAGGCTACTTCTCCCCATAACGATGGTTAGAAGCAACAGGATCACACAGGACTTCAAGCAGTTCTTATTCTTACCACAACTCTTTCTAGAATTATTCTTTCTTATAAGGCAGATGAGTACCCGCATAGGAAGGAGAACTCAGTAAAGCCAGCCAAGAGCATAAACAAAGGATCTGTTGTGCTGTCCACAGCAGTGAACTTATAACCATAATGAAAGGGTGAATATTCTTTTCTGAGAAAGGGGTAAGTCGAAATCTACAAGTTACTCTGTTCTTTACTGCTAGCCTGAAATTCAGCATATTACAGTACTGTAGGTACTCTTTTTTTTTTTTTTTAACAATCACATTATCAAAAATGCTATTGTTTCTTAGTGAATTGATGGCAGAAGATTGCTGCAGCTTGTCCTGGGGAGCAAGTCTGTCTAAAATCATTTAAGCCCACTGAAGAACCTAGAAGGAAGAGAGCATTTCTTGTATTTCAATTTCTGATTTGAGAATATAATTTTCATGAATTATCTCCAGGATATTTAGCATATGATACTCATTACCTTCCTGTCTTTTACTTTGAATCTAGGAATCATTTAAGCCCACTGAAGAACATGTGCTAGTGGTAAGACTGCTTGTGAAACATCTGCATGCTTTCAGCAATAGCCTGAAACCAGAACCTCTCTCCCCTTCAGCCCACTCCCACACAGCCAGCCCTCTAGAGGAGTTTAAAAGGTAGGTACATGAGCAGCCTGTCTGAAACATAGAGCTTATCCCTGAAGAGCTCTGCTTTCACTGAGAGATTGAATTAGGTTGTTTTAATGGGTAAATACAGAAGTACATTATTAAAAGTACATGAGAGCTAATGGATTGTTTCCACATCCACTAGATGTGGGGGCAGCTTCAGGAGGGGGGATGGCTTGCTATTACACTAGTCTGTGTCTTGGCACAAGTCAGAAAAAAGAAAATGCTGCTAGAGGGTTCTGGCTGAGGTTAGTGGAGAGTTTTATATTTATGTATTTGAGTTGAAATTCAATGGCCAGAAGTAGCTTCAGTTAAGAAAAAACAAGTTTGGGTCAGTCCTTTCTGTATTTGCATTTGTGGAAGTGTTTTGCACTGTTGGTTAGTTGGGTGTTTTTGTTTTAGAAGTTTGCTGCTGGTTTATACATGTGACTGTCTTTGAATCTGTTTGCAGGGTTGTAATTCCTCGGTTTGTCCAGGAGAAACTTTATATCTTTCTGCAACACTGTTTTGGCCACTGGCCTCTGGATGCCTCTTTCAGAGCAGTACGTACCTGCTTCTCTTTCTAAGCCTGTACTCAACAGAACCAGTAATTAGTTTTTGCTGTTTAGCAGCTATTTCTTGGTCTTTAAATCTTTTTTTTCTAGAGCAGTGAAATTCTTTATATAACATGTACATTTACTGTCAGAGAAATAGTGCCCATTAGCCATAAGAAGGGAGTTGAATACATCTTGGTGAGAATTACTACAGATTGTTGGCTGATTTTCCTGACACTGAAAACAGCTGTTGACTGAAAAGAAGTAGGTGTTACTCTTAAAACAGATACATTCTTATAGGTCCTAATTTCTTAATATCTTAGATATCTAACATCAATAAAAGTAATATGATACTAATTTTTGATAGCAAGATACTACAAATATTACCTCCTGCAAGCAGGAAAAGAAATATATCAGACTGACTCTTGGTAATTCATGTAGGAGTTAAAAAATGCAGACTATAACAGGGCTAGATCTTGTTCCCTAGACCTATAGTGAATAGTGTTCACTAGACCTGTATCGCAGTGTTTGAGGTTCACAGGTAAGGCAGGATGTCAGAAGAAATGTTTACAGAGGCCATGGCAAACCTGTTGGCTTCAGTGCAATCAGGACTCCACTGTGTTTCCTCGGGGTGATGGGTATGTCTATGCAGAAGACATTAAGATGATATTAATGTAGCATCTTGTTTACTTACTTCAATAGGGATTCAGTGAATACTATCAGAGCTGTTAAATGCACTTTAAATACAGCCACCAACTAAGTTTTCTTTTTTTTTGTAGTAGCTGTTTGAGTGCCATCTCATTTGGGTATTACAGAAAATCCAGATTGGTCCTAACAAACATGCACTTAAGTTTTTTCAATTCTTTTTCAAAGATACTCAGATTAGTAGAGAGAGCTTTATAGCTAAAAACTTTTAAGTGTCATTAAGATAATATTCACAAGGTTTAAAAGAAACTAACAAAAAACCCTTTCTGTCTTCCTTTTCAAAAAGTATTGATACTCATGTGTTTTTATTTGTGATTTTGCTTAGGTTCTTGAGATGTGGTTAAGTTACTTACAGCCTTGGAGGTATGCTCCAGAAAAGCCACCACAAAGTGCAGAGCCCTTGCCTCGCAGCGTGTCGGAGAAATGGTAAGGAGGAAAGCAGCCGTGAGCCTCAAGTTTATGCAGATCGTGAGTAAAACAGCAGAATTTCAGGAAGCATCCACCAACCTGAATTAGCTTCCAGTACAAGATCAGAGATGATTTGTTACAACACAAGCTTTTTTTGGAGAGGAGTGTTCTTTTGTCTCAGTACAAAGAGACCATCTTTCTAGAGACATTATAAAACCTTTGCTTAATTACTCATTTGGCAGAAGACAAAATAACAATTATTGAAATAGCTGTACTCACAAATGCTGTACTCACTTTGACAGGGCTGCCTTCATTCAAGAAAACCTACTCATGTATACTAAGCTGTTTGTAGGATTTCTGAACAGAGCTCTTCGAACAGACTTGGTCAGTCCAAAAAATGCTCTCATGGTGTTCCGAGTAGCCAAGGTCTTTGCTCAGCCCAATCTAGCTGAAATGATCCTGAAAGGTAAATGGATATCTTGACATCTTACGCTGTCCTGTCTCAATCTTCCTTCACAATGGCTGCATCTTACCTCAGAAGCACTGAGGTGAATAGACTTACTCTCTCATTTTGCATGCTATTTTGTCACTCAAAAGTCTCTGTATCTTCACTAATATTTGTCATAATAGTTTAATGTCTATAGTTCTTTTCTAACCACCACCATTTAGATTTCATTCCACAATTTTTCTTTAAAGACTAAAGAACACAACATCAGGTATCATCTACATAACATCAGTTTTTCTTACACTGGTTTTACTTGATTATTTACCTCAGGATTAAAACTTCATATATCTCTAAAGGTATCTATGCTTAGCAAAATAGCTAGTCAGCTAGTCATGTATGTGCTTCAGGATAATTAGGATACAGTAAATTTGGGAGAGGCAAGATTTGACAAGTATCAATGTCTTAAGTATCATGATTCCCTACTGCTTTTGAAAAAAAGTTACAGGCTTAAAATGCTGTCTGTATGGTCTGCATTTAAATGTACTGTGACACTTTCTGCTGTGGGTGGAGAGGATTAATTGTTAAGGCCTCTTTCCCCCTAGAACTACCTGCCTACCTAAAATCAAATTGCCCAGTAGAATTAAGGTGCTTTGTAGCTGGACTTCCCCTGGTGAAAACAGGGGTGTTATATAACCATCTTCACTACTTTTCTCAACTTCTAGGAGAACAGTTATTCCTGGAGCCAGAACTTGTTATTCCTCATCGTCAACACCGACTTTTTATGACCCCCACACTTGGTGGGAGCTTCTTATCATCATGGCCTCCAACTATTACAGATGCTTCATTTAAGGTGAAGAGTCATGTTTACAGCCTGGAAGGACAGGACTTCCAGTATAAACAGATGTTTGGCACAGAAGTCAGAAACTTGGTAAGCAACAAGTTTGTCATTTGTCTTTCTACTTTGATTTTTTCTCAATGCTGAGCATCCATATTATGAGAAGATAAGAGAGGAAAACTTTACACCCTGCACTACTGTATTTTTAAGTTTACTGATGGTGACTTCTGGAACCTGAGGGGTCTCAATACAGCACAGCTGTAAAAATCTGCTTGCTGTTTGCTAAATAAGAAGTTAATGTAACAGCTTGCTGCCCTGGAGTACCATATTGCGAGTATTTCCTTTCAAACATGCTTACTGTAAATTTCTGATTCATTGTATTGATTAGTACCTATTACCCAGGCAGATAAAAATAGCAGGAGGAAAAAGAAAGGCAGATGAAAAACCTAAGAAGCACTCAAGTTTCTTAAATGCTTAAACAGCAAAGAACTACCTTTGCCCTACTGGAAATGCAACTAACAGACTTGGCACAAGTCCATATAAGCTAAGAGAATAAATTTGCTGGGTTTACTCTCACTGCCCAGTATCAAGGCACAGTTTTATCCATGTATTGATGCTTATCAGTCCTTTATGTTTGTCCTACACAATTAATTTGTTTTTGTTTTAGGTCTTAAAACTGGCTCAGTTAATTTGTCAGGCACAGCAGACAGCAAAATCCATATCAGACCATTCTGCAGAGACAATGGCTAGCCAGTCCTTCTTTTCATGGTTTAGATTTACACCATCTGAGGTGAATGGCTCCTACACAGGCAATGACCTTGATGAAATTGGGCAAGACAGCATCAAAAAAACAGATGAATATTTAGAGAAGGCACTGGAATACTTGTGCCAGATCTTTAAGGTACGGAACATCTTTCTAAAAACTTTCCCTATGTGGCATGTGAACAAGTCAGGATTCCTCAAACATACCTCTGTCACTCTTGTACTTTGTGGGGTCACAAAGCATCCAGAGACCCTATGAGAAAATTCTGTCATAAATGTTTTGACTTTACCTGACCACTTCAAAACAACTTTCAATATAGATAGAACTAGATGCTCTTAATTTTGAAATATTAAGCCCACTTTGTTTCAACTGACCACTCTTTTGGATTATAGTTTATACCAAGCGTGTCTTTTTAGTTGTACCCGTTCTTATGTTTACAGACAGGCAAGACATGGCTTAAATTTTAAAAACAGTCCAGTATCTTTTAAATGTAAAGAGCTATAAAAATACAACATATAACTGCAGCTGTAGATGGATGGATGAACTATAAGTAGGCTGTTTCTTTGGTTAAACTTAATGAACTTAAAAAAACAGATTTCCTCTGTCAGCCACACTCCCTTACACAGAATTGACCTAGGAGAAGACAGCTATTTGACAGCTCTCAAGGAGTAAGGCACCTACAAAACAGAACACCTCTCAGATTTGACAAATGCAGGCAAGAAATATGGAGACTTTTATCTCCTTTTAATGTCTAACTCAGGTGCTATTAGGCAGTTCTTGGTATCTGGGCTGGCTGTCAAAGGTTTCCACTGCTAAGGAGTTTGTGAAAGGAGAAAAAAATTAAGTAAAAACGGGGTAGATAAATACGTGCTTTAGAGCTGTGTTATTCTTGAATAGCTGAATGAAGCCCAGCTGACCCAGATGATGATGAAGTGTGGGACAGCTCAAGATGAGAATGGAAAAAAACAGCTTCCAGACTGCATTGAAAGTGAGGACGGCCTCATTCTTACACCCCTTGGCAGGTACCAGGTGAGAGAAGAATGATTCCATATAGCTACCCTAGATTGTTCTTGAGAAAACAAGTTGTCCTTCTGCATCAACAGAAATGCCATTTATGTGGGGCTGAGAGGTGCCTGTATAAAAGCTTTTCAGATGGGAGCTACAAGATAAGGGGTTTATTTTCCTGTTTCTAGATGATAAACGGCCTACGTAGATTTGAGGTGCAGTATCAAGGAGATACTGAGCTTCAGCCCATCCGAAGCTACGAAAACGCCACTCTTGTCCGCCTCCTATTTCGTTTATCCTCAGCGCTTAACGAAAGGGTAAGTACAGCACTACCTCCTTTTATATTTTCCATTGCAAATTCCTGTTCTTCACTGCACTTGCACATATATGGCACTTGCTTTGTTCTTGCTCTGTCTCCTCTATTGCGGTCCAGATGCATATTTCTTAATAGTATCAGGCCTGCTTCTCTACCTGTAGTTCTGCTTTTCCTACACAAAACATTAATAAATAACATTTTAAATGTATTTTTTGTGCTTGATAAAGGGAATATCGTACAGAATTAATGTTTCTAAAACAGGAAAGCAAATCCTTTTCTTCCTATAGGTATGACAGATAAAAGGCAAGTCTGTACTAAACCAGTTCTACTGTTTAAAAGTGCACTTTGATTTTTTTTCCCCTTCCATTTCCTATAATCTTCATCCTATAAATTGAGGAAATTGTAAAATAAGTTACACTTTATGACAGTAATTGCAGTAGAATACTAATGTTTAAACTTTTCTTACCTCAGTTTGCTGATCAGATGGATGTGCTTTGCTCCAGGGAAGACTTTGTTGGCAGACTTTGTCGCTATCATCTTACCAACCCCCACCTCATACAGAAAATCAGGTATAGTCCTGTGGTGAAGGACAGGACAGGCCACAACTGGGGACCAAGAATCAGTCTGAGGTTTCTGGCTAGCTACAGGACTCTTGTTTCTTTGCTGATGATCTACTTCATTGCATCCTGGTTTTACATTGGGCCAGTGGGCTGCACATTCATTATCCTGATTGGGTATTTTCTTTATGCCGTAATAATGACTTTTTTCTCTGAAGGATGGAAACCACATGGACACTGATTTCCTTCTCTCAGCTTACACTTGTAAAAATAAATGTTTTAAGGATGAGCCTCAGATTCAATGACTAAAATGTTTGAATTATCATATCAGATCTTTCTAAAGTATTTTTTAATACTAAAGTTAACTGAGTTTTATAAACAATTATGTGGTACTGTGGAGTGGAGATAATTGATGTAAATTTTATTTTTATAAAAGTGTTCCTATGGAATCTAGTGAATGACTTTTTTTTTTGAGGGGGAAGAATGAGCCATCAGCATTTATAATACTGAAATGAACCATGCTGTATGTGGAAACATTTTTGATTTAGCAATAACTGCATTGAAGCCTCTTACACTGTTCTAAAGCAAGAATTAGCTATAGGACTTACACATTACACTTACAGGCAGAGCAGTTACAAAGGCAACAGAAACAGGAGTGCAGTGTATAGGAAGTTACACTGAGAAGAAAAAACAGTGTGTTTGCCTGGGCAGCAAGAGTGGCATCTAATAGCCCAGTGTTGGGCTTAAACCTCCTCTTCCCTGTGTGAGGCCTCCCCAACCCCTGCACATTTATGCCTCCTGTGTTTGCACCTCTTCTGGAACCACTGTCCTCAATGGGGTATTAACACTTGCTTGTAAAACCAGAAGTTACTTCTACAACCTTACTAGAACTCTAACCTGGCAGTTTTGGCCAGCAGATAGGAGCATTCCTCTCTTGGAGTTCAACAAATACACTGTCCTCCCCCTGACACGAAAAAGGTAAGAAATCCTTTTTTTTTCCATCAATGCTTAAGGAATCCAGTCGTTCCCATCTCAAGCAGCTGTGCTGCAGCAGTGATACTCCTGTAAAGCATTAAGGACTGTGCACAGCAGTGAGACAGGAGAGAAACCATTTACTAAACTAATACAAGAGCACCCACACGTGCATTTAACGCATTCACGGCAGCATCTGACTCTGGACCAGTTAAACACCACACAGCTCAGCTCCATTGCTGTCCAGCACAGATTCTTCAATTGCTATTGTCACCTTGTTTCAAGTAAAAGCTGATTATGAATTAATTTTGTATTACATTTGTTCAAGAAAGGAAAGGATCACACTTATATATTTCTGATTTTGTAAGAGATTTGTGCATTTCTGAAAGACATGAAACCCTGAATTTTTCATAACAGAGGCATTTTCTGAATTAACTTTTAATGCCCCAACAGCTGGTAAAGTATCCAAACATTAAAACTAACTTATTCCCACTTTGGTGCATCTTTATTTGGGAATAAGCTTGTATTTCCTGTTTTAGCAAGGTCTGTAAGCAGCTTATGACAGTTGGCCCATCAACAGAAAAGGAAGACTGCTGTATTGATACACAGCTATTAATTGGGCATGTTGTGGATCCATGACCCACTTCGTGTTTTCATTCTTTCTTTCCCATCTGAGAAGCTGCCGTATGTCAGGATGCCTACCCCACCCTCCTAGTCCAACATCTCATTACACCTTGTTTGAAGGAAAACTAAAAGGTGACAGCTCTGAAAAGTGCACTAGGGAAGTTATTGTAAAGCTGGGGGAGATGCATGTTTTGCATGTATTTCCAGATACATTTTAACCAAATTGTTATATAAATAAAAATAGAAATAAATGCTATAAACATCTCAGACCCTGGCAATATCTTTAAAAGCCTTACCCGTTTCCTTATTTCTTGGGTTATGACTTAATTATGTATCACAAACCATATTGGTGCCACTGGTTCTTTTGCCCTAAGGAAAGGGTCAGCCATATAACAGTACTGGTTAAAAACCTACATCTTTCATTTGCAGATACCATTACTAATCTCTTGACCAGGCCTTCCACTTCACTATAAGGACAGTAAAGATAGTGTTGTGTGGTATGAAAAGCCATTTATGATTTCCTCCCCTAACCTTCAAAATGTACGAGTTTTCACTTACCACAGAACAAAGTAACCATCATCCAATGGACACAACAGAACTGATTTCTAAGGATCAACGTGGGAAGAGCAGCATAATGTCAGCATCCAACACAGGAATAATAATAAATTTATTACAATAGAAACAAACAAATAATGCATTAGTTCACGTACAAAATACTGATAGCATTCTGCTGCCTCAGTGCTTACTAAGTACCCACATTTAAAAACGTCCTAAAACTGATGACACCACACAGATTTACGAAGGTCATAGCAATTTCTTGACACTACTGCAAGAGAGCCCAGCTACTCTTTAAGGTTTGCAGCACAATACAGGGAGATGGAGCAGGATATAATGGGAATATCTAAAATCTGAAATTCTTTTGCACCAGGAAATTAAGAATAAGTAACTTGTAACATATGAGGAAAATAAAACAATCGCACTATGCATGAAATCAGAGTTATTCATGGCAAATGTTTTCATTAGAATTGCCCAACAATAAGGCAGCTGATGACTGACTTGAGTGCCCATCATTGCTCAAGGCACAAAATATTAGATGTCAGTTCTACTCCTGAGCTATGTTGGTTTTTTCCTTTTCTTTTCAAAGAAAATGATGTAGCATAGAAGCATTTTCACTGAACTGCATCAACTCCCAAAGGAAACCAGACACCTCAGAGAGACTCTTAGTAAATGTAGCTACAAGGCTGCTGGATTGATTTGTGTTATTAGGGCTTTACACTTGGGTTTTTCCCCCCTCACCTTAACATACCCATTTAGTGAGTTTATAGAGGAAGTCAGTGTGCACGTTAATATCTCTTCTTTCTCATCACCTCACTCTTTTGGAGTGAGAAACATGGTCCATGCTAACCAAAAAACGTTATTCACAGTAGTGTTTAAGCTATTTTTTTTCTCCATTTGGTTCCCCACCCCCAAGTATAATTATCCAGATTTATCTCACATATTTGAGGGATGTCTTTAAAAAGCTGTAATTTATCCCATCTCTGGGCAAAGCTAATAGGCAAAAAGATTCCTGCAACTACTGAGAAGTTTGCAAGCATGTTCTAGTTGCAGGTAATTTATTTCTGGGGCAGTATCAGGTCACAAAACATACAGTGTGAAAGGAATACTGACACTGAGCAAACTGAAGCAAATTAGGACATTGTCTCCCTACTCCCTCTTATACCAGACTCCCTGATGGAAGTCCACAAATAATTTCTTCTCTAAGAAGACAATAAAAACTCATCCTAATACAGTCTCGAGAACCATATATACACATTTTGTATATTTGAAAATGCTGGCAAAAGTCCACAGAGGCAGAAGATAAAAAGCATGAAAGCTAAGTCTAACATCAGGTTCTCTACTGAACCTGACACCTAGAAACAAAACAATGTAAGGCTTCTTTCTTCTGAAGAACCCTCCCCAAAATGCCTGTGATTTTCCAGTGGCACGTGGAAGAGGCCAGCTGTCGAGACCTTCCTTCTTGCTTCACAATTTAGAGAGTGTGATGTTATGCAGCAGAGAGGCAAGCCTGACGAATACTTTGTGCCCAGGTGTTTAAGAGTGCCGTGACTGAATGCTTGTCTGGAAGTTGCAATAGTTTTGAAGTCATGTACCGATATACTGACTGCAAAAAGGGATTGGCTGCTGGAAAAAAAGATAACAGATAAACAGAGTTATAATAAAAATAAACCAAATAAAAAATAAAGAGTAATATTAGGTGTTTACATTTCCCCACTATTACATATACACATGCCCAACAAATGTCATGCTAGCATCCTCATACCATACTGTCTAGGGTTTTTTATCCACAGAGGGCTCTGATCTGGATAGTCCGCTGGAACGCTGAGCTGTAGTGGTGGGACATTTGGAAGATTCTTGTCATCTAGAATGCAAACACACTTCCCATCAGAACAAAGCATTCCTTGGTGGATGGAGGGATTTTTTGTGCACAATTCAGCTTGGTTTCTAGCCTCTGAACTCCAAGGAGGAATCAGGCTGTACGTCTCCATTTTTACTGGAAGGCAATCTCATTGCTCACTTTAACAACACTCTAATTCTTAGAAGAAAAGCCTGGCAAACAGCTCCATCTCTTTTCCCGCACCTTGCCAATCTCACCATTTCATCAGCTGAACCTAGCACTAAGTTAGACACCTCATTTTTGAAAATTGTTATATACTAATATTCAGGACAAAAGCACTAAGTTAGACACCTCATTTTTGAAAATTAAGTGTTATATACTAATATTCAGGACAAAGTGAGTTCAGATTTCTCAAACAAAAGGGATAAGGAAAGAGTTTATTTTCCCCATTGGAATCCAAAAGCAAAACATGTTAATAGACTATAACACTTTATGATTACTCAGCTGAGACAAAAAAATGATGCAATCTGAATTAATTTCTTGACCATACACCACTGTCAGTGATCATAAGTACAAATTGAAATAGACCCTCCCAAAAATTAACTAATTTCTCTAGCTCTGCCCTTGTTGTTGGAGGCAGAACAATTCTCTTGTATCAGTACAGGACAAATGGAATCAAGACTGTTGCTAGCAACAAGTAATTTTCTAGACACTAAATGAGATTACCAATTGCAGCTTCAGTGCAAAGAAAGGATCAGTCAGTATGAATGAGATCTCCAGGTGTACCCTGAAGCAGGCTGTGTAGAATGTCACAATTAAGCATTGCTATGAATTTGGTAAGTACAGATTTCATGCATAAGTCTCAGGTTGGCAAGATTCAATACTGTTAGCAAAAAAATTCTTCACATTTCTACGCTCAAGCTCAGCATTTCTTCCTCAATTCAACCTTTAGTTTCTTCTCACTTACCTAGCTTGCATATGAGATGAACTGTGCCATTATTACTGCAGTGGGAAGGGTCCAGGTTCACCAGGAATTTAGGATTTAATCTTGCAACTTCTCCTTGTAAGACATTTGGTATCGTCTGTCTTTCATCCTCTTCATATTTCCGTTTTCGAGGGGAAACAACTGGGGCCCTGTGTAAAACACAGTCCACAAAAGGACTAGGTGAAAACGTTATACCAACACCACATCTGTCAAATAGTTTACAGGTGTAAAAAGGAAAAGTTATAACTCACACCCATCCATAAACACATCTGTTATTTTAATAGTCTCTACAAATAAATAGTTTTTCCTTACATGATGAACATTTAAGACAGATAGCGGGTCAATGATACATACGTGATGGGCGGTCCGTGAATTGCAGTCATAGCTGGCATAAATGTACGGTAAAGGGAATGGTTGAAGACTGGGGAACGGATGTTGGCCAAAACAGCATCCAAAAGTGGCTGACACAAGTACTGCTGTTTGGTGGGAGGCACTGGGGGAGGAGGTGGAGTAGGCTAAAACACAAGAGAAGCCACTTTTCTTTTAATCATCACCAAAAAATAAATCTCTACTATTGCTTCTGCAAAAATTTTATAGCAGTAAACTTCCAATGCATGAAATGCAAAAGATTCTCAAAACTGCATAGAGTAACATTAATGGGGGGAGCCATCTGCAACTTTCATTTAGGAAGTCTGTCCTGAAATCAGCTGCAAAAGTTCATAGAAAGAATTACTCAAGTCTTTGCATAAAGCCCAAGAATTTGAAAGTTCAGTTAAAAGATACATACAGGTGACTTACAGGAAGTAAATGCTCACCCACTTTTCTTTCCTGTTTTCTTATTTTGTCTGCTTGAAGTGTTAACAGCATGAGCAACAAGAAATGCAAAAAATTATCTTGCCAAATCATAAAACCTTTTGGAATTAATTGCTTATGTCTTACTAGCACAAAGCATTACGTACCACAGCCATATCATTTTTCAGCTTCTCCAGAGCAATTTCACATTTCTGCAATGTCTTCAGAGGACACCTGCAGAAAAGGAGAAATTCCATCACCACAAAGTTCTTCAATGTGAGGGTGGTAGATGATTGATACAGGTTGTCCAGAGAGGCAGTGAAGGCCTCATCCCTGGAGATATTCAAGGTCAGGCTTGATGGGGCTCTAAGCAACCTGCTCTAGTAAAGATGTCCCTGCTCACCGCAGGGTAGTCGGGACTACATGACCTTTGAAGGTCCCTTCCAACCCAATACATTCTATGATTCTATGAAAATGGTCACCTCAGCTGAAGAGTTTCAGCTATCTGAGGCACACAGATAAGCTTCAATGCCAACATGTCTAGATGCTAAACAACAAGTTTCTGGAA
Organism: Antrostomus carolinensis; assembly: GCF_000700745.2. NCBI lineage: Eukaryota > Metazoa > Chordata > Aves > Caprimulgiformes > Caprimulgidae > Antrostomus > Antrostomus carolinensis. The sequence continues at coordinate 23,501 of NW_010310211.1, read as the reverse complement.
GAGCTGGGGAATCTGATGTCCAGCCAAAAGGAAAAAGAGTTACCGTTTTGAAGGGTCAGTCAGGATATCTAAGAGACTCTTCATTTTACTCAGGTCCTTCTTCCTATCTGCAATAGTATCAGAGACACAGACACTGACTACTTTGGAAGCTTCCATACTTGCAGACAGAAACACAGTATACTGTTAAAAGTGAAAACATGAGCCAACACTGAATAAAGTAGTAAGGACTAAACACCCTTCATCTAATCATAGGTATATGCATTGTGTAAGCTCCATGTGTCTCAAAAACACCAGAAGTAAAGGAAAATTTATAGTAATTTAAAGATGAGCATTTTAACCACTCTTCACAATAAAAATTTTGCAGTCATAGGCAAGAAACAGCAACTAACTTTCGCTGTTATTTTTAATCCCTGGAGGAGAAACAAAAGGCAAGGTACCACTTCTTTAACCAGAAGAGATAGCTGACAGAGAAATACATGACTAAATACAGGGAACCTCACCTTCATTTTTATCTATTTTATTGATCATCCTCCGGAGTGGCTCAATGTATTTTGATAGCTGTTTGAGTTTCTCCAGATACTGTTGCTCCTCTGACTGGCTAGAACCGGCTGGACTCATGACAGAATTTGGATTTCCTGGCAAGAAGCAAAGATTGCATGTCACAGGGATAATAAAAGGTACGGTAGAACATTCTCACGTTTCACAATCTAGATCTGAAATGGGGCACTCTCAAAGTGTAGCTCACATCAAATATCCAAACCCACAACTGGATTCCCTCCACAGTTTAAGTGCTTGTCCAATCCTCTAGTCTTTGTGTAGAAATCATGTGTTCTGCGGACTGAACACCAACTCCCATTTAATACAATTTTTTTCTGAAAAGGTCCAAAGTTTCATATAGTAATTTTCTAGGTCCTCATTTTGCCTTCGCTCTGGTGCACTAAACACTACATCAACACACTGAATTTGCCGTAGTTTTCCTTAATTGGTGGTTTCCAAACTGCAGAGCACATAACACTGGTACAAGAAGGAGCCAGCTTGTTACTTCCATTCAAAGTATCAGAAACTGCCTATTACATCTGGGAGAGAGAAGAGCACAAGTGTCAGAACACTTCTAGGAAGGTGTTTTGGAGCAAAGCAGCCTGTCACCTGTGATTAAGTGGTTACATCCTTTACAATTGCATGCTGATGCTAAGGGTTCCTTCCTGCATGGAACCAAGAGGAATCATTATGGCTCTATAAACTTGCTTCATTAAGTAGCATTCTTTTTTCAAAAGACTGGGGAAGTTAGAAAAACCCATTACATAGTTCAGTGATGTGAAACGAGGTTTCAATTGATTTTTGAGATATCTGTGTTGTTAAGTTACGTGGTGCATGGGACATGTTCACTACTTGCAATGCTGGCTGCTTTGAAAGGGCTCATTCAAGTTTACATCATGCCAAACAAAACCAGCTTTCCTGGGAACTGTTACTGTTACCAGAACATACCCCAACTCATGGTCTGCTGTATAGTTCTCAGATCATTTACCTGGAGTGTTTAAAGGACCTGGGGATGGGACACTGAAGTTCTGAGGTGTTCGTGCAGATGCTGGGCTCTGGGATGGTTGTGGAGATGGACTGGGGAGAAAGCTGCTGGGTGACGGAGCTGGGCCAGAACTGAAAAATAAGCATAAAATCAAACCTACCAGAACCTTACAAGGAAACATGATCAGTCTGTGAGCAGATATGCTTTTAGTAAGCACCACTGTGGCACTCTGTGGCTCTGCCAGTAGACTCAGTGAGGATTTTGTACACAGCTTCTTTATTTAAAATGAGACTTTCAGAGCATATTAGGCACAATTCCACCTGTGCTCTCACTGAAGTTCATGTTAAAATTCATCCACTTCAGTGGAAACAGAGTAAGATATAAATGCTTCTGAAAACCTCACTCTTATGGCACTGATAAAGGTCCTCAGAAATTGCAGTCTAGCTCACCTGACATTGGAATTTGGCTGAGAATTTGGGTGGCCTGGCTGAGGAGATGGCTGCGGCTGTGGTGGTGGAGGCATTGACTGGGGAGTTTGAGCTTGTTGGACAGGAGATGGGGATGACATCATAGTAATATTGTTCTGGCTGACCTGAAATGTGGAGAAAGATAAGATCAATAACAATAAAAGGGAGTACAGGATGGGAACCTATCTAAAAGGCTTCACCTATGGAGAGAAGCGTATCCTCAGGCCTAAAAGAAATTAAAGTGTTAGTTTCCTGTTCTCCCCCATGACAGTGCCACCTGTATCACTCTGGACGCTCTCGGGGCAGTACCTCATGTCAATTTTAGTAGAAATAACCATTAAAACTGCACATAATTTGAGTAACCGTATAGTAATTGTTTTTAATTTCCCAAACCACCTTGTTGCAATTAAAACGTCAGAGGTGTCATCTGAAAATCTGTACTTTATTAGAACCAGAGTAAAGAAGAGCAGGAAGAAAAGACAGTTCTAACTTGAAAATTAACAGCCATTAAACCCCCTTCTTATTTTGACATTTTAATTACAGTCTTCAAAGGCCTGTCAGACTTGACTGTAGCTTCCCAACTGGTTTTCTTTAGGAGGAAGGAAGGAGGAGAGGGGGAAAAAAAAAAAAAAAAAAAAAAAAAAAAAGGCAAGCCAAACAACCAACATCTTGATTAAATATTCAGCTTTGAAAATCTGGGTGGAGACAGAAACACTCCAAACTGAATGGTTGGGTGGAAAAAAAGGCTTTCTGACATTTGAAGAATGATGAGGTGTGCCTGAAGGATGAAAAGGTAAATAAGAGCATTTCTAGAACAGCACCAAACTCTGGGTAACAACTAAGTTTATCCTGTATACTATAAAGTGCCAAAGCCAGGTGATGCTCATATTGGAGCAACTTCTCACATTTGTTCTAATGGACATTGTTCCCTTTGATCACTTAAAACTAAACAAAAAAACCTGTATCGTGGCCAGGAGCATGGTATAATAACGCAGATATTAAGTGATCAAGTTTGTTCAAGGCACACGCAGAGTTCTTATGACTTGAGGCTATAAATAAGTACATACAAAGATAAATTGAATTAGCCCACAGAGGCCACATATTACAACTTGGTAACCCATGCGTCCATTCTGTAAGTCACTGATTAGCACCTTTATGAATTAACAACTCTTGTTTCCCTCAGTCTAAACCATTTTTAGACAAAGTCCCATACACTTCATGGGCACTGCAAGCTGGTGTTGTCCTTCATTCACTTGTTAAACATCCATCTGAATGATCCAACTGTTTCCAGAGGAAATATTTAGCACATTAAAAATTAAGTATTGCATGGTCTATTTTTGCATGTATGCACTGAATATGACAGGAAATGCTTTGCTTGGAATATCACCTTAGAGCTATGCAAGAGGTCACACTCCACTAAATAAATAAATAAATAAATAAAATGGGCTCAAACAATTCCCAGGCAGGTGCAAATGTAAAGCTACTAAACCTCAATATACTAGTTTATCATCCATTAAAGCATAGTTTAAAATCAGATGCAGCCTGACATACTGTGATTTTTATTTTTTTAATCTTCAATAACTCCCATTACCTTTGCAACCTCTCCTAGAGGTGGAGGTGGATTCTTTAACAGCATGTGTCCTCTCAACAGTTGGAAAAGCATTTCTGAGATTGGAAAGTGTAGTCTGCCTCCCAGAGAAACCAAGCATCACACCACTGTTTGGAAGGAAGCTAGGATGAACACTGCAAAAAGCACTCCCTGATTGGTTTTTTTTTTAAAAATTCTATTTAACATTCTATTAAACAGCAAGTGATTTAGAACTTACCCATATGGATGCTGCACCCATTTTTCATCAAGTCAAAGACCACTTTTGAGTGGTTCACCACTACCTGAAAATCGTGCCCCTTTTAAATATCCCAAGTTGGTTACATAAAATCACTTCTGAAAACTTAAATCCTTGTATTTTGGGAAGGAAGGATAAAAATTTCATTAAGTTTTTTTGCTAGATCTAAGCTTCTGTATCTATTTCAATACCAAGGTCCCTTCACATAAATTTACAATTGTTGCAGAAAAGCAAAGAAAAAAAACATGCAGCATCTACTGTGCACAGAAGCATAGAATGAATTCATTCTGATTATCTTTTTTTGCATTACCCCTTGTATTCGAGTACATGCACAGGCAAACAGCTTTCCTTCTTGCAACAGGTTTGCTCTCTGACAACTTCATTTCAGAATACCAAAGGCTAATGTCTAATAGTAACCAAAATTGCAACATTTTCAAAAACATGCACTCAAAAGTGTGAATTCTGAACTTACTGCCTTACTTTTTTTTGAATGCAGTTCATTTGCTAGATTTGCTAGATTCATTTGCTAGAAGTGTTTAAGACCAGGCTGGATGAGGCTTTGAGCAACCTGATCTAGTGGAGGGTGTCCCTGCTGAAGGCAGGGGGATTGGAACTAGATGATCTTTGAGGTCCCTTCCAACCCAAACCATTCTATGATTCTATGATTATAATTTCAGATGTCTTTCTACAGAACAGATCTAAAGATGCTTTCAGCTTTAGATTTCTACATTGTTTGCAGGTTATCGATTAAGATTATAACAATTTAATGAATCCTCAATTTCTTGGGAATGTTCTTTCCAACTGACTCCCACTAAAAAGAAGGCTTAAAAACCCAAAAGATTTCCAAAAACTCAACAGACAAAAAACCCTCCCTCTGGAGCTTTAACTCAATTAAACTCATTTAGCTCTTCATTTAACTCCACAGTTACAAATGGTCAGTAACCATAGCTTATACCCTTCATCCTCAACATATATAAGGAAATGGAACTATGTATTTTTTCACTGTGGGATGAGATTTTCTGCATCTACAAGCATATTCATGGACAGTTATTACAGCCCACTAAACATCAATTTACTCTGCCACTCTACAGTGACCTAATCATGATAACAAGCCCTAATTTTCTGAACTCTTGCCCAAAAGATATCTAGGCTTGCATGACAAAAGTTTGCACTAAATATCTACTAAACCAAAGCTATTCTTAGTGCTTAGAGCACACCATGCTGGATGATAAACTTAGCTGAGGCCTACCTGCAGTTTGCTGAGTCTCAGGCAAGAAAGAGCACTCAGCAGGTAAGGCTAGCAAGAGTTTTTCAGAAGCTCCCAGTAGCAAAGAGTGTACAACATGCAGAAGCTAACAGCAAGGAAAAGGAGATTGCAACAAGGAAGTGATGAGAAATAATGAGGAACAGCAGAAACACTTTTCTTCTAAAGGAAAACTCTAGAAAGCATTTACACTACTGTACTTAGAGTTTCACTGCTAAACCAGTAAGCACAGCCTTGCCTGCTCTGTTGCAAACTGGGTTTAAAGTTCACCATTAGGCTGCTTTATGTGAAAAAATGGAAACTCTGCAGAGTTTCAAATAAGTTCAGATACAGGTTTCCATAGTCCCAGTCATGCCAGTATGCTTTGCTTTATTTTAATATTAACCCAATTTTACTTTTTTTCCTGTATTTTCAGTTTGCTGAAGATTTTTGTGCCAACAATGAACTAGAAGTTCATACTACTGCAGTCTGCAATGAGTTTGTAGACAGAATTTGAAGGTTTTGATACTCAAAATATAGGAGAATGACTGGTACTAGCACATTAGTAATCTAACTGCTAAAACAAAAGCTAAGTACTAGATTAGTTTAATCTTTCAAAATTTCAAGATCAGCAGGTTTCTTGAGCCAATCCAAATATGGTATATGAAACTTCTCTCAGCTGTTCAAAAAGTGCCACTAACATGGATTGTAGTTCATGTCTGGTACATTCAGGTACACAAGCAAAAGTCAGTTCTAACTCTCTGCCAATTCAAAAGACCAGGAGACTGTGGAATACAATGCCATATCAGTAAATACATTATTTTGATTGAAAATAACATAATAGTAAAAAACCCTCAACCAACCAAACAAACAAAAAAACCCAACAAAAAACCCCCCACTGCAGAATCAGCTGAGCCTTGTGATAAAAAAAAAAAGGGCACACTGATATTTGTGTCATATGGGATAAAACTAAAGAAGACACATGTTATTGATATCACATCTGGTCCTTTTGTTGAAAGATTCTTCAGTGCAATACCAAGATTCTCTTCTAAAGAGAGAAGACACACTGAACGACCAATCACCAAGTTTAAAAGACTTTTGATACTGCAGTCAAGGAGATGACAGACTCTTAAATGAGTACTTAATAACCAGATATATACCACAGCCCTTTACTCCTCCTGTGAACAGCTGCAAGGGCTCTGATAACAAGGAAGTTATAACATATCCAACAGACAATATTATTTAAGCATTTTACTAAATTAAGAGGCATAAATGACAACATTTCTAATCCACCTAGAACCTGAACAAAGTGTTTTGGCAGACAGCACTAGAGATTGATGCTGATCCAGCGCTGTCACGTACATGGCATGTCAGACTGGCTTTAAAAACATGCTTCCCACCAGCATCAAACCATGACTCACTCACTCATCCTACCACCTGCTTGGGAGCCATTTTCACTCCAATCGTTGTTCATGAAGAAATCTCTTATTCTGCCTTCTCTAGCTGTTCAGTCTTGTACATTGTTTTCACAATCCTTGGCATGCTACTGACAACACTCCTTGACCAGTTCACTTGGTGTCCTCAACACTCATGGACATGACAGCACTAAAAGATCAGCCTATGCCACTGAATGCTTAAACTAGAGGTCTTTTGTTATGACTCAAATATTAAATATTAGCCAATCTAATGCTTAAGTATCCACCACAAGGTCTCATCATCAAACCAAATATTATGAATACTTCATATGGGAGATGATTGTCTCAGTCTATATAGACTGCTACAGCAAATAAAGCTCAAAGTAAATTCTCCTTTGATTTCAGAGCTATGTCTGGGTTTCGTTTCAGTTAACATACAAACAGTGACCTGGATTGAAATAACCATCCATCTTAAACCAGAAACAACAACAGATGTGTTTGCCTAGGTCTGCAGAGTCTTCCTGGTCACTGTATCTACCTTAGCAAATTCCTGAGAAGAAAAGGCTGTGCCTACTAAACTTGATGCAGCAGCACTAGGAAGCAGAGTTTCAGACATTCCACAGCCCCACAAGCTTGCGTAGGAAACAGAAGCAGCAAAGAATGAAGACACTTTCATTAACCCTATGAACAAAATGCAGCGGCATTAAGAATTAAAACTACACCTTTGAAACTTAGTACCTGGAAGAACAAGGCATGAGGTTCATGAATAAGAGACAGAAAAATGCAGCTGAATGCATTCCACCATCATAATATGATATGTATTTAAACTAACACCAATCACACAGGGCTCAGCAAACTTCTGCAGAGCAGAACCTTGCTTTGTGACTTCCAGGCAAGAACTCAGTTCTATTTCATTCTATCCATCCCCATTTCTACTCCCTCAAAATGACACATTTTGCTTGCAAAACATGACTGCGAGGTCTTTAGCAGATCAAGACCTGCACCAGGCTGATGCAGGACACTGACCTCATGCATCTTCCAGCAACAGCAGGATAGATGCTGCCAGCCTGCCTACACAGGTTCTTCTCTGATGCAGGTAGGAGGGGAATCCTTCTGGCAGTTCCTCCTACACAACCGTGAAAGAAGAGAACAGCTCCTTTTTTCTTGGTCCCTGATACCATGCCAAGAAGCTACTCAAACTGAAATGAGCCAAGTTTACCATTAATTAAAGAAGTACCTGTACAGAGCATGAACACATGATAAATAAGGTCCCAGACACAACTTAGCCAGTACACTGCAGTACTGACTTGCAACACTCATAAATGCACACTCAGGGAGTGTGGACAAGGACTAAACAAAAACCACAAACTTCTAATTTGAGACTTGAATCAATTATGAACATGGAATGGTTTTAAATGTTAAAACAAAGATCTATGCCACTTTAAAAATGCTTTATTTGTTATCCCAAACTCTCAGAAAACCTATTATTTAAAATGAGAAAGGATCCATAAAAAACCCAAATAGCCCAATACCCTGCATAACACTAGCAAGTTAGTTCTTCAATGAAAAAGTGAACTTGCCCTTGCTTGAAAGCAAGTGCTACACAATCACGTATTGAACGCTTTGCACAATCCCTGACACAGTTTGCTTTGACTCAGTAAATACCTGTGGCATTTGCTGTCCGCCCAAAGGAATGGAGCTTGGCGGTGTAGCAGACACAGCGGTGGTAGGCGGGAACCGTGGTCTTATTTGCATCCCACCTCGGGCCATAGGTGCGGTGATCATCTTTGAGGACAGAGGGACAACAGACAAAAGTAATCGCAAAACAAGAAATGCAGTGCACTGGCAGGATGAGAAGCACATGCAACCTCCAGGAATTAGGGGGAGCGGGAGCATGAAGGGAAGGTTAGTGAGCTTTTCTCTAAAGGTTAACCTAACACAGCTTATAAATCAAACTCCTTTTTAGACCCTTTCTAGTCATTTTTAGAAAGCATCTAATGAATTCTAGGTATCTGGAGAGAGCTGCTATGTAGATTCAGATTCATGGGTCCAGGGCTGACTATGCTATCATTTGCTTTTCCAAGGGCTTTTCCTAAATTCTGCCTGACATCTTGAATTTCTAGAATTCTTGTAAATAAGTACTCTAAGATTGTTGTCAAGAATGCTATATAATGCCACAGCTTTCTGATGTGCTTTCCCCCACTGTGGACTCAAAGGATTTAGCAGTACTTGCATATGTCATTGTTCATTATAAAATAATTTGGCAGAGAGTTCAATAGCAACTGTCAGTAGGAATGCTCCACAGTGAGGAAAACTTCATTCCAACCTAACCTATGACAGTATTAACAGAGCCAAAGACAACAAAAAGGACTTCTGGGTTCAAAAAAACTATTTCCTTCCTTTTATAATAATACACAGAATAAGTCAAATATATCCTTTTAATTTCCATTATTTTGACAAATACCCACTCCTCTATTACTAAGCTGTGCTAAAATATTCTGAGTCCACAATCTGCCTTAAGCTTATTCATGCGCTATTTGATTCTGCAGATGTATAGACTGAACACACCCTAAAGTACAATCATTTAGGACAAATGCTGAAAGTTAGCATTAGAATTTGTATTTTAAGACAGTCTTCGGACTATGCTGCTCTGTGGGCACTTTGAGACACTTTGATGCATCAGCCTGCATGAGCCACACAGATTTAATCAGATATATCTGTAGAGCCCTCTGCTACTTGAAATTTGATATTACAGCATATATGCTGAGAATTTACAGCAAATACAGCATATTTTTGAGATAGTAGATTCGCTTAACAGCTCAGTAAAAGAGCTTCTGTTTGGTACTTCAAAGATTTGCACTGAAGTTCCCTAGGCTACCTTTTTTTTCCAGCATACATATTACCAAGGAACCTAGAGAGGCCCTAACTGACCTACAAGTTAATGACATCTCCGTTCAGTAAATGGTTTGGGGCATTCTTGCTTAGTGTTTTATGTAAATGGACTGAAGCAGCCAGCAACGTGTCTATAGAGAGTCAGAGAATGCATGTGCTTACAATTGTTAAAAATAAATAAAATTAAACACAACATAGCAAGACTGAAAAAAGGAAAGCGATAACTGATAAAGAAAATAGTGTCAAAATCAGCACGGCTGTTAGTTCACAACATCAGAGCAATGCAGTCCCTTTCCATCCAGGCAAAGAGGGATGGTCAGAGACAGGATTTCAAAAGGGAAACAAATGAAGAGCACTTCAGACATCACACACACATGCACATGTACACACACAGCATGCAACGGCCACCACAAGCAAACACAACAACCCAGCACTGGCACAAAGCACAGGTGGATGCTACAAAGTGCAGTGAAGAGCTACAGTATCAACATGAGAGCTGGTGAAGCAACACAACCCTAACAAAAAAAAAACAAAACAAAACAAAACAAAAAAGGGAAATTGCTAGGGGAAAAAATAATATATATATCCTTCCAGGCACAATCACCCCATCTTAGACCCTCGTGACTGCACATGGATCTCTAGAGCGTGTGAAATCCCAGGGATGTCATGGTGACCAACATGTCCCATCTTGGTCCCATTTCTCAGGCCACACCACCAAAGTGCAAAGATTTAGATAACTTCCTCTAGCTTCAAGGAAATTAGAAGCATATTCACAGTTTAAGTGTCTGGCAAACCACTGAACACCTGCACGGCAAAATCTGATTCAAAGGCTTTCAGCTTTTGTTGGATTGTGGTTGGTCAAACACTTATGCACAGGCACACAATTTGTTGTTTGGGTTTGTTTTTTTTTTTTTTTAGTATTTTTTTAAATGTGTGCTTTGGAAAGGAATTGTATATTTACAATGACACCAATTCCACTCTCTTAACAAAAGTAATATATTTTTCCCATTCTCTAGCTGATATAAATTTATGAAACCTGTGACCCTTTGACAAAGGAGTTGGGAAAGGGGGTTCCAAAGATTGCATCTGCTTTATGCAAAGCAATATATCCATGAAGGAGTTGTTCTTGTCAGTCTTAAAACAGAAGACAACCAGAAGTGTTCAAGTATTTTAAAAAAAGATTTAAACTGAAGGCAAATCCTGCTCCTGAAACTGATTTAGCTCAATTTACAGAATCAAGAATTTCACTCCAGAAAAACAGAGAGCAAGCAGAGGAGGAGGGTTTCCCTTCATTGTAAGATACAAAACCCGTTATTTGATAAAAATGAAGTGGAATATAACGATTGGAATCCTGAACCTGTAATTTTCTTTCATCTAAAATCCTAAGATCCAGAATTCTGTAAATATGCAGCTTCTGGTGAGCCTATGTAAGTACCATGACACTGTCATTCCACTAAAGGCAGCTCTGATTTTCAGAGCGACAGCTCTGACTTTCAAAGAGCAACAGCCATCTGCACTCTGAGGACCTGAAGGAGTTGCACCAGAACAGTTATTTAAACTTTATTAATATTTAACTCCAGTTAATTACAGATGGTCTCTTGGTGCTGCGAGCACTTGTGTAGTGCTCTGCGATCATCAGGACACTACCTGGTTTATTTATCAGCTTCACCTGTGAGTTACATGCTCACAAGGATGAGACACTCAAGCAGGGTAACATTGACCCACATGGTGTCTTGACAACTTCAGAGAACTTCAAAACTCACATGGATCCATGCTTAAACCTGGGATTGCCACACATCCTTTTACATAGGAAGTAAAAATGTAGCCATATCAACCAGAATTCTCAGTTTGAAAGCCTCTAGAGACTAAGGTTAAATGTAAGAAGGATTAGGATAGGGTTTGTTTATAACAAAAGCTTCCCTGAACCAAATGAAGAAATCAAGGCAGGTTTATTAAAAATGATGGTGCTAGTGAAAAAGGTACTAAATACAAAGCAAAATCTATTCTTAAAAGAAACTTATTCTAAATTAAAGAAAATCCATATACACTCTCAACACTGAAGCTGCATTGTAATATTGTACACAGCCACAATCTTAAAACTAAGTATTATATACAGAAAATATTTACACAAGTACAAGAAACCCATTTAATTATTGGATTTCACAGTGTTAAACGAATTTTAGTAGACTCATGTTGCATTGACATGAATATAAATGGACTAAAGTCTGTATGTGGAATTTTCTAAACTCCACCTGTGATAGATAATGAGCAGTCCCTGAGTTTACTGCACATCTGAATAAAGCTGCAATACAAAATCTATCAACCATCTGATCACCAGAAACTTTTCAAATGCACTGTGCTTTTAAGCCACTGGCATGCGAATTCACTAAATGGGGCAAGAAATAAGTTGACTGTACGTAAGCACAATCCATCTGCTCAGGAGTTAAATTAAGTTAGTGAAAAGAAAAAAAAAGTCAGAGTCTCCTTCCCATCAGCCTAAGTCCCTGCAGCTCCCACCTGGAAATTATTTAAGAAACAAACAACAGTTTTAATTCACATTTCAACTGTACACAGAGAATTTGGCACTGCTGCCAGTACTGTACCAGTTGTACTTACCACTGCTCAGCCTTTACATCCTGTGTTACGTTGACACAAGCAAAAGGACCAGCACAGAAACAGAACTTAGCCACCAACAAGGATGTGGGCCACATGAGAGATACGATATTACAGACACTATTCCCAAATCTGGGAGATGAAGGTTAAAGAACCAATTGTTATCACAGGCCATGTAAACAACTTCCAAATGTCTGATTGAATCTACAAATTTACTTGTGCGCTGAAGGGAAAATGGTGCATGCAGACATGGAATGTCTGGGTATACGAAAAGAACTCTGCCATTAATCCTTGTCCACCTCATTTCATCTGTCTGCCTCATTCTCTTCATCTACAAAGTGGTGATAATTGTACTTACCCATGTCTGTAAAATGCCTCAATATGAAACACTACAGAGGTAAGCCACGAAAGACTATTTCATATTCTTGTGGAAAACAGAATGAGAGGTTCAGCTCAAGCAATTCCCAATTTTTTTTCCACCAAGTCTCCTTCATACCAGACACACATCAAAGAACAATCACTGGGGCTACAAGTGTATTGCAGGATAAGAAAACTGTGTTAGACAGTAAGCTTTCACCCAGCACTTCTTTTTTTTTTTTAAATACAACTCTGCACTTGTGACACAATCCATTTTTTCTTCACAATCCACATCCAGAACAAGAGCAATCTATATCTATCGCCCATTTCACTCAGAAAAAGAATGAAAGATTAAAGCAAGGAAAGGGGAGAGCAGAGATTTCATTGTCTATACTATTTTTTATGGTCAATACATGGAGATGGAAGGTAAATTACATGTGAGTAAAGATAGCAGGCAAAAGATTCACAGTACAGAAATCAGTTTACACAACAAAGCAGTCATCTAAGAAAGTTTAACGAAAGAAGAGGTGATACAATCCAGGTACCAACAGTCAGACTTGTAGTGTGACCACAAGTAGGCCATCCTATTGATGTGCGTTCCTGTGTCAGTACAGGCAACGATCTTACCTACTCAGGACAGAAAGCATGCACAGAGAGGTTGTCAACGAAATCCTGCCTCTGACTCCAGTCAAAGGAGAAACAGCATAAAAGCCCATATGCCCTTTAGAAAGGGGACAACCAATATCAGACCCCTCATCAGAAAGCCACCAGAAACCCATCTCCATGCTCATCTCTAGCATGCACTTGCTACAGGCCTTTAACTAGTGATAATGGCTCCTGGGCTCTTACCTGCCCTGAAGGTCCCATCTGAGCAGCTTGGGCCTGAGCTGCTTGCACTGCTGCTGCTGCCTGCTGCTGCTGGACCAGCTGAGCTCTTACCTTGAGTAGGAAAAGAAAAAATTAAATAACCATCTGTATCTGATTAGAGTATGGCACTTCTGTTTCAAATGTATTGACTATACTCCTAAAAAAGGGTGTGGAGACAAGATCAGCCTTATACACATACTCCTCCTAGAGTTTTTGATCTTTCTTTACGAAAACAAGTTCCCATGTTGCTAACATTTTGAACATTCCCACAGATTGTGCACCCAAGTCTCAATTTCTTCTTGCAACTTCTTCCCCATACTTTCAGGTCTTATGACAATACTACTTAAACTTTCTGGCAAACACAGTTAAACACATAGGTGTTGATTTCCTTCAAGCACACTGTATTAAGCACTGACCCATGACCAGCACAACTCTTTATACACTCATTATGATTGTCAGGATGACGTACATGACCTCTAACTACTCCTAGCTGGTAGGAGTACAAAGTGGATGTATCAACTCATCCATGTGGGGTTAATAATTTCTCAAGTGTGTCTGACACTCCATTCTTCCCAGAAAGGACCAAAGAAAAACAGGTCTTGGGATTACATCCGAGTTTTTGCTAAACAGCACACATGGAGCCCAGAAAAAACTGACTGTAATGCAACAGTTCAAAAAGATGCACCATTAAGAGGATAACCCAGCAAGAGGTTCAACAGAGTAAAATTACTGTCTTGCTCACATTCTCTTCAAGGCAGGAACTACTGGTATCTTAAACATAGACCAAAGCCTCTAAATATGGCAGCAGAAGCAAAGCTAGCATGCTAGAGAGCCAACACTGGCTCTAGTCACAAGCACTAGGCACTTCAAAGCACTTGCTCATGGTCTAGAACAGCAAATATTATGGAGGGCATTTTTCTCTAACCAGAGTTTGTTTCTTTTTTTCACTTGTCCATTCAAGACTAAGACAATAAACTATTTTAAATATTAGCTCCATAAATAGTTTTCACAGATTTCCAGAAGTCCTACTCTTAAGTACAAAACATGTCTCTACTGGCAGGCCCAGATATAAACTTTTAAACTCTACATACACGTAGCATTAATAAAAATCAATTTTATTTTTTTTTATTGCTCTAGAGGATCATAATCAACCAGCAACCAAGCTGGTCACTAGCCCTTACCTGCATTGCTTTTAATTGCTGTGGCGTAAGAGTAACAGGCATAACCTGACTAGGAATTTGTCCTGAGATTGCCTGTGGCTGAGATACCATGGGCTGGGGTTGAGGCTGGGATTGTGGTGGAAGCTGAGACTGTTGTGCCTGAGCAACCTGTTGTTGTTGCTGCTGCTGCTGCTGCTGTTGTTGCTGCTGCATCTGCTGCATCTGCTGTTGCATTACTTGTTGAGGTGGCTGCTGCTGTATCTGTTGCTGTGGTATTTGTTGCTGCTGTTGCTGCTGCTGCTGTTGCTGCTGCTGCTGTTGTGCCTGCATAGCCTGTGCTGCCTGCAGCTGCTGCATTTGGGCAATTCGCTGTAGTTGCTGCTGCTGCTGTTGCTGCTGTATCTGAAAAGCAGGGAAAGCCCAGATGCTAAAGCTTCCAACAATGCGACAGAAGCCTTATTTTTATAGTAGAAACCAAAAGCAAACGGAAACCTAATACATCAGGCTGAAGTTTTAAGTCCAAAGGGAAAGCCCAACATTTTATCCACTCATTCTTCATATATCTCAACTCTACATAGCGCATATCCCATGGTTTCAATGTTACCAGCCTGACTCACTACTAAAACAGTTTTCAAAAGCAAAGATGAAGTCCCATCAGCTTCTCCTGTACAAACAGTACTTCTTTAAATGTAAACAGCCTGCATCAGCACCACTATTTACTAGAAACTGCACAAAAGCATGACAGCTGAAGCTTCATCTTCTGCTTTTGTGCCTACAGATGATACATATATGATGCGCTCAGCACACGTTTTTGAAAGTGGCAATGCTCAATTCACACAATGACAAAACAGCCTCTATTTCTACAGTAATTCAAGTGCTTGCAGTTCTTTCCCACATCCCTGTTCTTGAAAGATTATCCTGATATTTATAAAGAGAAAAAGACAAAGATTTTAATTATCTATAGCTATGACAGAAGAAAGCAACCAAACTACTATTAAGCCTTTCCTTGAGGATGTAATATATTGTTGTCAATTAACTTGCAAGTCCTACCTCAAAGTGGATATGCATTAATTACAGACAGAGCTGATACTCAGCACTTCCATGCAAGCCAAGCTTCACTTGACAAGTAACTGAACGCAGGTCACTTCAATTGCCATTGCAATTGTTTGTCATCACCTGCTGCTGGTTTTGCTGCTGCTGCATCTGCAGTTTCAACATGTGCTGTTGCTGCTGCTGGACGGCTTGCAACTGCTGTTGTTGCTGCTGCTGCTGCTGAGCTGCTGCGGCTGCTGCTGCCTGCTGCTGCTGGACCTGAAACTGTTGTTGCATGGCTGACTGTTGGGCCTGGAATTGCTGCTGCTGCAAAGCCACCTGCTGCTGCTGGAACTGTTGCTGCTGCTGCTGTTGCTGCTGAGCTATCTGCTGAAGCTGAAGTTGGGCTAAAAAGAAGGTAGATTGTACTTAAAACATAAGACCCAAACAGTGTGAGAGACAGTTACCCAGTATGACTCATAATAATTGAGGATAATCCCTAAAGTACATTAATGTTCTTCATTAGCAGCACATACTTTTGCTTCCTCAAATGGAAGAGGCATATTAATAGCAGAATTAATGACACTTCCTACTACCAACCTCTAATTCTCACTGCCTATATTGAGTCAGCAGTCTAGGTAAAAAATGTAAAGACATGCAGGAGGAAATACGCAGAGGTCACCAGCAGAAAGTACCATAACCAGAGAAAACACAGATGAGCTCTACAAAAACAAAGTTCTGAAGCTGACATCTTGTAGAATGAAAGAAGCGTTTGCTCATACAACTAGACTGTTCCTCACTATACTAGGGAAAATATTTATCCCATTAGGTAGCAGTATTTTAAATCAATTCTTCCTGCAGTTCACATGGCTGATTTAGCCAGAAGTATGACATTTCTTTAGCACCCTTTCCTTGTGGAAAAGGGTTAAGTACTGAAAGGCTGATCTAACAATTTCAGTGGCTGAAGCAAACTGAACACTTACTCTGCTGAGTAGCTGTAGAGACACCAGGCATGCCATGAGGGGCCATTCCTGAGGTTCCAGGAGGCTGTTGCTGCCCTGGCAGATTCATTTGTTGTCCCATTGGGCCAAGGCCACTCATCCCACTCATTGGTGCTCCTTGAGCTCGGGTAGCCATCCCCATTCCAGGTGCCCCTGCTGGGGGACCCCCAGTTAGATTCTGCAGGGCATTCATCGGATCTACAGAGAAAATAGTTACCAATATGCAGCCAGATACACAATTGCATGCACCCTCCCTCCCAATCTCCTGTTCTCCATCATCCACTCTGTCAGCTTCAGACCATTACTATGGTCTGAAGTCCAATACCCCGAGAATCCTATGTTCACTGCTCTGCCTGAGAGACCACGAGAGGCTTCTGGTACATCTTTGCCTCTCTGTAAATAGTAGAGATCATTTAAAGTGCTTCAGATTTGCAAAGTTCCAAATAGATTCTAAATAAATTAGACAAAAGGAACTTATTAGCCACCTCTGAATTTATACGCAAGTCAAAACACACTGCCAACAAAGCTCCATGAGGATATCCAGCTTGTAACCTCAAAAACCAAGAGAATCCCACTGGGGATCCAATCAGTGTCTTCCTCCTGGGGTCAACACGGAGAAGCAGCGCTCAGACCAGAGGAAGGACTTTGCTATACAGTTCCCCCTAAGAACATCACGTTTATTATGCAGTACAAACAGGGAGACAAACAAGTCTCCTGTGTTAAATCCAGAACACTGCCCAAGCCCATCACCCTCATCACTGAGCAACTCCAAGACTATTAGGCTACCTTTCATTTCCCCCAGCAGTATTTAATATTCCAGCTTGGAAATCCACAGCCTTCTTAGAACAGCACAGCCCTGATTTCTAAGCTGTTTAGAAAGAGGGAGGGGCAGGGGGGGAGAAGACACACACACAAAAAAAATAAATAAATAAAAGGAGATCTTACCACTGACTGAGGCTTGAGATTTCTTATTGTCTGCAAAGGAAGAACAATTAATTACCTTTGTTAATCTTGTAACACATAAATTTGTCTCTTCGGATGTACTCTCTACAAAAAATATATTCACATAAAAATTTTAAAAACAAAACAAAAAAATCACTGTATAAAAAAATATTAAAAAATCATTGTAGTTCTAACAAAATACAATAACCTGAGTCAATTTGGTAATCATAAAGCTACCAATGGAAAGAAAGCAAAAATACAGGAAAAAATTAGGAACATGGAAAAAGTAGTAAGTTTCAATAATTTCTCAAAGACTTTTCAATTATAGATGGATGCGTAAAAGAAACAGTATTCGGAAATTATGCACACATATTACAGGAAAATTTTTAAAGCAACTTGTGAAGGGTCACACACAGACCCTAACATTTACTTTTTTGGGAGGATGGGATGAGCAATGCCATTACTGAGGTAAAAAAAAATGAAACCATACAATTACTTACGAATATCTCGAAAATGGATAATAAGTCTGGCCACAAGAGAAAGATATTCCTCCTAAAGGGGAAAAAAAAATATGTATCTCAGCATAGGAAACAAAAACATTGCAACCATGACTTTCTGGGTCTTCAGTATTCTTCCTCAACATAACTGATTTTACTTTACAGTTTCTGAAAGTTAACAACTTTAAAGACTAATTATGATAGAAGTGTCAGAAGTTAAAAGACAAATATTCTTTGCAGCATTTTATTAGTGTGCTTTGTAATGTGTAAGAGAAACTGCACAGGGCTGAGACAGCCTTCTTGCCCCTGCAGCTACCAACTCCCCAGTGAGGATGCCATCAACAGGCATAAATCTGTGACATCAGCATTACCAAATTTTCACCAAGACAAGTTCTATCTCAAGTGTGGCTTGTTTGGAGACAGCAGCAGCACCCAGTTTCTCACAACACAGCTCCAGGAAAGAAGTTTACATTTTGGTAAAGTCTCCAATTGCACATGATAACCAGACTTTCACAGACCACAGCACTTTCCTTGGTCTCACTCTTGACACAGCCTTTTCACTGATATCTCAGTCTCTACAGACCACCATATGGAATGGTGCTACACATAAAGGAAATTCTATGCAATTCACTCCACACAAGTCCTCAGATAACAATTAAGTGCAGTCCCATATATGCATTAAATGCTACAGCATCAGCAAAGCTGTCTTGGACTGAAGTCCAGTTTGGTGCATATATTGGATGTAAAACACCACTTCCCCTCAGGGTAAAAGCAGCACATATAAATCAAAAATTTTGCATAACTATGTACTCTAAGCAGAGACAGTTAATTAAGTCCATCGGGTTTGTTATTTCTGCAGGTAGTTCCAAACTTCTTTTGACACCCCAGTAACTTCTGGAAACAAATAGAGATGATTTACCCTTGTTTTGGCCTTCATAAACACATGACTCTCCATATCTTTGCTGGATTTATTATGGGCAACACCAGCCTTCCTCATAGCATCATCACTGAAAAAAAAAAAAAAAGAGGAAAAAAATAAAGCTAGGTATTAATTGAAGATACTAGAAAATACTTCCTGTAGTTAGGAAGGTCTGTAAAACAGCTTTTTGCCCCTCTCTCATTTACAGATTTAAAAAAAGCCAAACAACCCAACACCACACACATTAATTAAAATTGCCATCCTCTAAAATTTCTTCAAATAATGGAGAAAGACAACTAATAGCTAAAAGGCAACACAAATATTCTTTGCAGAAATTCAAGAACAACTGCTAAGCAAGTCATTATTTTACCACCTGACGTATTATTTTGACACAATACTAGGACATGTTCATTTGAGGAAAACTGAATGACAGGATTAACGTAATCCACATTTGGCAAACAATTGGGCTTGAGCCTGCCTAAAGGCACCGAGGTTAGACCAGCCAGTGAGAATAATGAGCAGGAGCATTGATCAGGAGCAGAGCAGAGATGCAGCATGTGCAGGGCAGGGAGGGGACAAGCAACATGAAAGCAGCAGCTGAAGCAATAAGATGAAAAGAAGGTCCTGTTGATGGAAAGTTGAGGGGAAGAACAACAGCAGATTTGGTAGTAAAAAGCTTTCAGTTCCCTTACTGTTCTTTGCTATTTACCAGCTAGAATCATGGGGACTTGCTGTCCTTTCTCCATCACAGCTCTAGTAAACTGGATGTAGATCTGCCCCCTGGATGGGACATTGAACATGCAAGATGAAAAGGAAAAACAAAACCAACCAACCAACACACAAAACCATACATTGGTTGACATGGGTGGAAAAGAAGGGGCATTCTCAGTACATCAAAAAGTAGCAAGCAATTCAACTGTGCAACATTCACCGAGCTAAAGACACCCTACAAGGAGGAGTTCAGTCAGGTGAACAGCCCTATTCAAACCCTCTGGGCATTCTCATTCTTGGAAACATTTAACTTCACTGCAGAACCTGTTCTGTTTTAAAGCAGCCTGGCAGCTACAGTCTAAATTCCACAAACAAGTTATCAGGAAATACTTTCCCCTTGTAATTAACATCTCAGCAACTTATTTCTCAATAACTGCTGTTGCACGAGCAACTACCCTACACTTCGTGTGTGTTAGGAGGGTGATCCCTGACAGTTTCAGCCAGTCTGAAAGGGGACTGCTGTTTTCTTCCCCCTGAATTTCCACCACCACCTCCTTTTGAATGGTGCTTGCATGAGTAGTAAGCTGATTCAGCTTCCTGAATTAACTCAGTAACTGTCACAGAACTGAGAAGAGCAGATACTATAGTCTTGAAATGCAGGACCTTGGGCTGCCACAACTCACACCCTTACCTTGCAACTAGTAGCACGTATCTAACCTGCTGCAGCCTGCAAAGTAAAAGACAGCAGAACACAGCTACCTGCTGTAAGGCTCTCTCATGGTAATT
Organism: Antrostomus carolinensis; assembly: GCF_000700745.2. NCBI lineage: Eukaryota > Metazoa > Chordata > Aves > Caprimulgiformes > Caprimulgidae > Antrostomus > Antrostomus carolinensis. The sequence goes on along the minus strand of NW_010310211.1, from coordinate 3,233 downwards.
TGTTCATGTGGTCTGGCAGACACTAAAAAATAATGCAGTTTATATACGAAGGTTACTTAAACTGGAGTGGAATCAGAACATAATGCAGGATAACTATTTCTCCAAGTGCAAACAAGCCTTAAAATGAGCTGCCTGTGAAGGAGCTCTGCTGCAGAGGAAGAAGCTCTAGCCAATTCTTTATTGACAACTCCCTTTTTTAACGTTTTCCCTTTCAGAAAGGCTGCCTCTAAATCCACACCACTCTCTGAATCCTCCTAAACTTCTCAGTCCCATAGCACAATGACAGTGCCTCTCATTTTGAGAGCACCAAGAACTGAGTGGGCAGAAAGACAAGAAAAAGGTTATGCTGAGGCAAGGAAAGGAAGTAGCAGGTAGGCAGAACTAAGTGGCTGTGATACAGTGACCAATGTGATATCAGGAACTTGAAAAAAAATCCACAGCAACGAAGTTACCTACTTCTATATGTATCTACCATTTCCTTTTGATGTTATAGAACATGAAAGACATTTTATAATGACTATATCTGCATTACCAATAATGCTACTTCAATTGCCCCAGGTCATATCTGTCAGCATTCCAATAAAGGTTTAGACTAGGAGGAAGAGAAACACACGCAACTTGTTCTTTGCTCACATACTCATTTGCAATCAACATAAAAATATTTATGCTAAAAGACTGGGAAAGTCACTTAAAAAAAAACCCCAAAAAACTATAGTGTTAGCATAGAGTTAAGGACACGAAATAAATTATCATATCCTTGCAGAACACCAAACTCACCAAAACTGAAACTAGGTAACAGCCAATCCAACCTTCATCTGCCTCAAAGCACATGGTAAGATGTGCAGTAAAACTCTGCCTTTTTCATGTCATGCAGAACGCTCAAAGTTGCAGTTTCGCAAGACGAAGCATTCAACACCAACACCAGCTTCAGGAAATCCCCCTCCATTCCAAAGAAGCTTGTTTCCAGCCCAACAATGTGCAACCTCTCGCTCAGGCCAGCTGGTCTAGTTGAAAAAATCTTGCAAAACACGTTCTCCTTCAAAGCTCCCCTACCCAGTTCACACCACAACTGCATGAATCAGTTGTTTCAATGGAACAAAAAGACAGTGAGTTACAGGGCCAACAGCACATTAAGCTATGTAACATCACCAAATGCTGCTTCATGAATTCAGTTCAGCAAACCTTTCCTCCTTAAAACAGGGAGGAGAGGAAAAAAAAGCTTGCTAGTAAACTGTTAGCCACATCTATCCACATTACAACATTTAAAAAGCTCCAAGTAAATATAAAAAAATATATTAAACTTTCAATCACTTCATCTTGTGCATACGATGCTGAGCAACAAAACATTTCTGTTACTTACAGACTGGCCATGAATTTTATCAAGAGCAGCCCTCGCTGCAGGAATACTCACATCACACAGACCTGCAGAAGGCCCAAAGCAGGAATCACCCACATCACTTACTCCCATTTGCCTAACAGAACCTCAGTGCCCAGAACACTGCCTTGGGCTGCAGAGGGGAAAGCGAAGGACCATCAGCCTCCCCAAGGCCTTGCTCTAGCATTACCTTTCTTCTCAGTTCTGCAGCAACAAAAATAAATGATTCTCGCTACACACAGAATCAACTACACACAAAATCAAATCACAGCTTCACCAGCACACCCTCCAGCAGAAGTGATAACCTCCAGTGGGGGTAAGAAGCCCCCCCTTCCAAGATGTATCAGTACAACTGTCTGGGTGGCTGTACCATCAGCAGAGCTGAAGAACAGCCAAGGTAAAAAATAACCACTTTTTAACTTTGAGAAATTTCCTGATCAGCTTCACTGGCTGACAACCCAAACACTTGCAATGAACTGGCAGTAAGCTTCTTCAGTTCACAGTTGTGTCAAAATAAGCATTTATAAAAACATCCCTCACTTTCTACAGTCCCAAGAAGGGAGAAACATCTGCCTCCTTGGCCTTTTTTGCCTGAATTCTCACCAGACAACCTAGGGTGGAATATAAAATTCACACTGCTTTATGAGCTGGTTTTGTGAAGTGTTTCATAGAAAGCAGCAGTGTAGATGAAATATTTATCAGCACTGTTTGTGGCTCAGAGAAAAAACAGTTACAGTTTGCACACACAAAAACAAAGGTTTGTTGCATTAAGGTTTGTATCTGCTTACTCATATTTATTTCCTCAAAGTTACACAGCGTTTGAGGGCACTTTTGTTTGCTTGTTTTGATGAAGGAGTAGAAGAGGAGGAGAATAAAAAGCAAGGGATTAATCTAACAAGATTAATGACTTTGCAGAAAGTTTAGAAAGGAAAACATCAGTTCTGAGCATCAAGAAAGCTTGCACAGCTTTGACAGACAGATACATGTTACTGTATTTCTTTAATGAATACCATAGCAGTTCAATTCTGAAACAGCTCCTGAAGCAAAGCTCACATCGAGGCATTAAAACCACATGCAGTCAAACAGCATACTGTTTACATATCAAAAAAAGGCAGTCTGTTCTTAAATATTGATTCTCACAAGCAACAAGATCAAGCTTTTCAAGCATACATAAATAAGGATTTCAACATTACTTTAAAAGCATCGAACACATGTTTTCAGTTCTGTAATAACCACCTTTCATAGGGTAAAAGAGCCTTCCATAAAATCGAAAAAAGCACGGAGAGCAGCAAAGTCATTCAAGCAAAGTGATTGCTTCACAAAGGACAGCTGAAAAGGCAACAAGCTGAACTTTTTTTAACAGCCTTTTGAGCATCAGCTAGATACTAATTACAATAATGCTTGCTCTCAAAATGAGAAAGCAAATCCCTGTCCAAAATAACCAAAACATTAAGTCACCTACATTTTTACTTCATTTTTGCCCTATGAAAGTCAGGTGCAAGATAATTAACAGTGGTTTTTGTAGGACAGAACATGTCAAACTTGGCAACACTATGGGCACTGCTCAAATCGAAGCCCTAAAGCGGGTGCTGTCAAGTGGAGGAGGAAGCCGGTATTCCTGGGGAAGGGGAAAGTGAAAGGGAAGGAGTTTCGGAGAAATGAAATCACAGAACAGGCCCGGCCCGGCCCGGCCACCCCCTGCACAGGCTCTGAGCAAATCCCGGTAACGAGGCCCCCGCACAGGGAGAGGAAACACCGGGGACCACGGACAGAGCCAGGCAGCGAGGGGAGGAGCGGGAAGGACTCGCAGAGGAGCGGGGACGGGTGGGATGCAGCCGCGCGGGCGGCCCCGGAGGCC
>NW_010310210.1:15759-19502 GCF_000700745.2 Antrostomus carolinensis | reverse complement strand
AATTGACTCTATCCTAGCAAAACCAGGACATAAGGGAAGACAGCCCGCAAGCCAAAAGCATGCAGTGCAGCAAACGCTGTCCGCCATATCGATGCTGAATTGAAACAGAAACCATACTACTGCAGAGACCAGAATGTGGGATTTCCACCTCGTTTATTGTGGAGTCCTAAACATGACTGTGTTTTGCTTCTTCTTTGCCCCCTTTCCCTGTGCTTTCTCTTTCATACAACCACACAGCTCCAATGGGAGGGTTTCAACCACCCCTCTCCCCCCAAGCCTTATCTACAGCCTGGTGACTTCCTCCTGTGGTTTGGAAAGGTGAATTTAAATTAAGTGAAACAAGTAGTGAGGCCGGGTGTGACCACAGCTGTCTCATCTATTTAAATTCATGTTGTATTCCTCTCAGAAGAAGCAGTTGGATGGTTTTCCTGCAGCTTGGGGAGAAATGGAAATGAAACTAGCCTTCTTGGAGAGGGCGGTGGAGGCAGCAGGGCACAGGAGCAGAGAGCCACAGCAGGGATCCAGGAGCCACAGGGAGGAGACAGGTTGCGTAGGGGCAAGCGGTACATACTCCACTCTGTGGAGATACCCAGAAGCAAGGACACTGTGGGCCAGGGGAAGAATTGTGCAGAAACCTTTCTGTTTTGTTCTGTTTACACCTTGACAATTGGAGCTTTCTGTCATTAAAGATAATGACCCTAGCTGTTATTCTAAGAAGAAATTGCTTTCCTGAAACTGTTTTGGTGAGCTTGCTATGAGAAACCCAAGCAGATTGATCACAAACCTCTGGCCTGCTCAGGGTCTCAATGCACTTCATGCCTAGATGAGTGTTTCAAGCACAAGGTACCGACCACAAGATTTAAAGTTATTGGAACTGTTTCTTCTGGTCCTACTGGGATATAGGACAGGAATTTAGACAAGTCAGGTCCTGTCTACCTCTTAGCATGGCATCTGTTGGATCCTGGTGCCAATCTGCTCAAACTGAGGAAGTTTAGTGTTTGTGTATAACGAATATGTAAGTTTCTTGAGACCTTTCAGGTCAAACATGAAAGCATTTAATGGGTTTAGTGTTCCCTAGGGCAAGCCACGGAACTGATACGCAGCATGCACACGTGTCCTCTTGAAAATGTGTAATCTTTCTTGTCTGTACACAATAAACTGTTCTAAAGCACAAAAGCAGTGCATTGAATCCATAGAAATAAACACTTGCTTTGGAAACATTGTTTTCATTTTACCTAAAATCTGGTCCTGACCTAGAGAACATGAGCTTGCAGATGCAGAGAACTGAAAATTGGTCCTACCAGTAAGCTTGGTATGGGCTTGGACAAGCACTTTAACTCTCTGATCTTCTTGTTTCCCCTCGAAAAAAGATGCATTAGTACTGTTAGCTGTGAGTAACAAGGTCTTAAACTTGGGGCATTTTTAAATGATCTGAGTTTTTCAGGTTGGAGATGCGAAAAGTAACTGAGCAGATATCTCAGTTAGATGGCTCTTGTTCATTTTAGCTAGTGATACTAATAGCATCCTTTTCAGTTCTTTTCATCATGCTTTGTCTATTCTTTTTTATTAAAGCCAATTAGAAAATTTTCTAACTGCAATGTATTATCTCTGATATAATTACTAGTAAGTCATGAATACCAGTCACGAGTGCTAATGAAAAGCTGTTCTGTTTCTTAAATTAGCTATCTTAATATTTTCTGCACTAAATTTTCTTTTTTGCTTTCCAAATCGAGTTTATAAAAGTGCAATGGAACAGTAATGGGATAGGGGTGCAATAAAAAAGTCTTAGTAAATGGAGTAATTGTAGCACTTACAACAGATGAGATGCTTGCAAATTAATTTTACAGTTACCACTCAAAACTGTATTTTGGGAAATAAAATATTTTGCTAACTTAAATTAACAATCTTTCTAGACATTTCATGTTGTAAAATTTTGGGTCAAAATTTACTCTTTTGTTTCCCTTGGATGACTAAAAGATGTGTGTTACTTCTACCTTGTTACACTGGTTTCAGCTCTGTGATTACATCCAATATTTTCCTAAACCTTTGTTTATACTTTTTGTAAAGTTTGAGGTTTATATAAAAAAAATATGATAACCAAGGTGAAAGTTTTATCTCTGCATATGTACCAAAATGTCACAAACGGTCATGCTGCTAGTATAAGAATACCTGCCAAGCGTTATGTTTTTATATACCTGTGGTAAAGAAAGGTTATGATGTAGCCACTGAGAATGGAAGTTACTTTCTGGAGTAGTGGCTCTTCCATTAAATTTTTAAATTTTGTCATCTTACAGGCAGACAAAATAGCTCCGTTTGCATGGATTTGTTTATACCAAGGAAGCTCACATGGCACCACCTCAGAACCAGAGAAAGAAGGAGATGAGGAGTCTCCTCCCCATGACATGTCATTAGGCTGACGATGCACACTTGTTAAAGTTTCTCTTAGTCTGTGCAATTAATTTTCTTAGTCTGTGCAATTAATTTTTAAAAAATCAAATCCCTGAAATTGCTTACCTGGAAACAGAACAGTCTCATGAACCTGAATATTTTCCACAGTCTGTAGACTCAGCCCTTGTCCTCCAGGCTCCTGTGGCCACCATGCAGGCTGCATAGAAGCATCAACAGCTATTTTTCTTCTCTATTCTGGAACTGAATGACACCAGAGGACTCCCAGTTTTGTGAAAACTCAAGTGGCTAGAACAGTTCAATTAATGTTATCTGAGACAATGGACATCTAATAGATTTTTTATGTTTTTATATTTTTCTTAAAAAAAGATGATTTATAAAGGAAACCTATCATACCCTGATTTTACCAAGTATGATTTTAAATCTTGTTCTTTTCTACCAAACATTAACAGCACTGAAAGCCAAGATTCACTACCTAAGTGTTACGTATGAGGACTGCAGCCCTATTAAGATAAAAGTTCCAAGGACTGAAGCTAGTTGAGGCTATTGCCTAAAGCACTCCCATCAGGCCTTCTGTTAAAAGTATATCTTCTACTTAAGAAAAACCACTATAAGTGCTTTCTGCTTTGTAGCAAGGCTTTTCATTTTAATCTAGCTGTATTTGTTCCTGTGCTTTTATTCCAAGTAAACAAAAATGAATTCTTAGCAATCTGGGAATATATTTCCTAATGCCCTGTAGCAAATACATTTTTTGAGCAATACAGGCTACTGCGGAGGGAAAACAAAGTCTTTATGCAGTAAGGAAAGACAAGTCAAAAATGAAAAAGTGCAAGAGATGTTTTCTGGCCAAGAATAATTATGGTGAATAGGAGCATTTTCTATTCACAGAGAGGTAAGCCTAACTCCTCTCTTCTTCAGGTCTGATGTAAAGCAGGAGCTCCAGCATGTGGTCTCCATGGAACTGAAGTGCGAGAAGGTCACTCATTGACCTGGCCTTAAGAAGAAGAAACAAGCTTTTGAAACTTGTTTACTGACCATCTCTCTGTGTGGGACATATATATATATTTTAATGGCTCAATGTGGAAACGTGCATTAGCAGAATCTATAGTACAGTTGTAGAAGCAGCAAGTAAATCTTCATCAAAATATTGTAGGTTGTAGCACTAGCATAAATCCTGCAAGCCCAATCATTAATGTGAAAGCCTGCTTTAACAATAATGGAGTTTTATTTGTCTAAGGAGGTGGTGTACACAACTGGCATGAGGTGATTTTTATTGTTCTGCTTCATGGTCTAATACACTGAATATAAAATTCAAAATGCCATGGGGCTGGGGGAGC
>NW_010310210.1:0-15713 GCF_000700745.2 Antrostomus carolinensis | reverse complement strand
GGGAATGTGCTGCCTTGATTAACCATTTGTGTTACTTGCTTAATACCAAGTTAATGCTGCTCCACAGGCCGTGTTGCTGTGACTAGCCATGTCAAATGTGACTGTAGGCAGATCCCTGTATCCAGTAAGGGGTTTACATTGCTTCAAGGTAGGCACTGGAATGCCTTTTGGAAACCGCTGCAATGTTCAGATTAGGCTGCCCATAGGTAGGCATGTGGCCTTGTTGTGTACATCAAATCAGTTGCACTGTGCTATTTTTTCAGGAGTTTTGCCTTTGAGGAGCAATTCAGAGTGCCCTCAGTAAGCTTTATTTTTACATAAGTGAAGAACACAGTCCCTGTTTCTCATATTACAGTTCAGTGACTGGAACATCTGCCCAGGAGGTGGAAAATGTCTTTGGAGCCCAATGCCATCAAGCTGAAATGGCTGAAACCCATGTCCCTGCCCTAACGACAGCAGTGTGCAGCACAGGCAGAGGAGGTGAGGGCTTTCCTCCATGTGTCTCACTGTGTCTATGTCACTGCAAAAAACTAAGAAGTCACAGAAGATCAGAAACTTGCAGCAGAAAATGGAAAGGCGCTTATAATGCTTGGCGAAGAGAAGAGAAGAGAAGAGAAGAGAAGAGAAGAGAAGAGAAGAGAAGAGAAGAGAAGAGAAGAGAAGAGAAGAGAAGAGAAGAGAAGAGAAGAGAAGAGAAGAGAAGAGAAGAGAAGAGAAGAGAAGAGAAGAGAAGAGAAGAGAAGAGAAGAGAAGAGAAGAGAAGAGAAGAGAAGAGAAGAGAAGAGAAGAGAAGAGAAGAGAAGAGAAGAGAAGAGAAGAGAAGAGAAGAAAAAAGAAGAGAAGAGAAGAGAAGAGAAGAGAAGAGAAGAGAAGAGAAGAGAAGAAGAGAAGATTGTTGTAAGTAGGGACCTACCATCTAGTCCAACAGTCTGACCAATTCAGGGCTGACCAAAAGTTAAAACAAGTTATTTATGCTCAGCAAACTTGCTGACAACACCAAACTGTGTGGTTCAGTTGACATGCTGGAGGGACAGGACGCCATCCAGAAGGACCTTGACAGGCTTGAGAGCTGGGCCTGTGCTAACCTCATGAAGTTCAACAAGGCCAAGTCCAAGGTCCTGCACCTAGGTCAGGGCAACCTCAAGAACAAACACAAACTGGAAAGAGAATGGATTGCAAGCAGCCCTGAGAAGAAGGACTTGGTGGTGGAGGTGGACAAAAAGCTCAACATGAGCCAGTAATGCACACTTGCAGCCCAGAAGACCAACTGTATCCTGAGCTGCGTCAAGAGAATCGTGGCCAGCAGCTCGAGGCAGGTGACTCCACACCTCTACTCCATACTTGTAAGACCCCACCTGGATACTGTATCCAATTCTAGGGCCCCCAACATAAGAAGGACATGGACCTAACAGAGTGAGTCCAGAAGAGGGCCACCAGGATGATCCGAGGGCTGGAGCACCTCTCCTATGAGGACAGGCTGAGAGAGCTGGGGCTGATCAGCCTGGAGAAGACAAGGCTCCAGTACCTGAAGAGGCCTACAGGAAGGATGGGAAGGGACTTTTTACAAGGGTAGGGAGTGACAGAACAAGGGGTATTGGCTTTAACTGGAAGAGGGTAGATTTAGAAGAGATATTAGGAACTTCCTGTGAGGGTGGTCAGACACTGGAACAGGTTTCCCAGAGAAGCTGTGGATGCCCCCTCCCTGGAAGTGTTCAAGGCCATGTTGGATGAAGCTTTGAGCAACTTGTTCTAGTGGAAGATGTCTCTACTTATGGCAGAGGGGTTGGACCTAGATGATCTTTAAGGTCCCTTCCAACCCACACCATTCTATGATTCTATTATTATTAAGGGCATTGTCCAAAAGTCTCTTAAACACTGAGAGGCTTGGGGCATCAACTACCTCTCTAGGAAGCCTGTTCCAGTGTTTGAGCACTGTCTCCATAAAGAAAGACTTGCTAACACCCAGTCTAAACCTTCCCTGGTGCCGCTTTGAACCATTCCCATGCATCCTGTCACTGGGTACCAGGGAGAAGAGCTCAGCACACATGCCTACCAGCCCTTTCACCAGCTTTATTGCCCTCCTCTGGACACTTTCAAGGACCTTCACATCCTTCTTAAATTGGGGGGCCCAGAGCTGCACGCAGTACTCAAGGTGAAGCTGCACCAACCCTGAATACAGCAGGATAATCCCCTCTTTTGACCAGCTGGTTATCCTGATCCCAGGATGCGGTTTGCCCTCTTGGCTGCGAAGGTACACGGCTGACTTGTTGAACCTCCTGTTGAACAGAACCTCCAGAACCCCTTCTGCAGCCACTCCTCTCCCAATTTATACCTGTGCCTGGTGTTACTCCATCCCAGCTGCAAAATCCCATTTGTTCTTGTTAAATTTCTTGGCATTGTTGATTGCCCAATGCCACAGTCTCTCCAGATCCTTCTACAAGGCCTCTCATCCCTCAAGAGAGTCAACAGCATCTCCCAGTTTGTTATCACCAGCAAACTTGCTAATAATGCATTAAACTCCTGTGTCTGGATTGTTGATAAATATAGTGGACAGAATTGGCCCTAGAATTGAGCCCTGAGGAACACCACCGGTGACCAGTCACCAACCAGATGTAGCCCCATTTACAATAACCCTTTGAGCTCTGCCCTTCAGACAGTTCTTCACCCAGCCCACCATATACCTGCTTATGTCACAGCTGGACAATTCATCCAGGAGGAAGCTGTGAGAGACAGTATCAAAAGCCTTACTAAAATCCAGAAACACTACAGCCACCACCTTCCTTTCATCCACTTAGGTGAGTGACCTTATCATAGAAGCATATCAAAGCATTTAAAAAGGACTTTCCCTTTTTGAAGTCATGTTGACTGTGCCTAATGATTGCATCTCTACTACCAATAGTAGTACCCAGTACTACTACCCAATATAATCTCCATACTACGCAGTATAACCTTCTCCATAATTTTTCCAGGAACTGATGTTAGACTAACAGGTCTGTAGTTTCCTGCATCTTCCCTCATGTCCTTGTAAACTGGAATAACACTGGCTATTTTCCAGGCAGTAGGGACCTTTCCAGACTCCCAAGGCCTTTTGTAGGTGACTGAGAGGGGTCCTTCCATAACATCCACTATCTACGTTAGTACTCTGGGATGAATCCCATCAGGCCTCGTGGACATGTGAACATTCAGCTGAAACAGTTAGTCCTTTACAATTTCAGTGTCCACAAATGGAAGGCCACTGCTCCCGCACTCATGGTCCTCCAACTCCAGAGACAGGCAGCCCAAGGTCTATCAGTAGTATTAAAAATTGAGGCAAAAAAAGCATTGAATACCTCCACTTTTTCTTCATCCCTATTAGTCAGAAGACTGTTTTCTACGTGTATCAGACCAATGTTTTATTTAGATTTCTTTTTGCTAGTAACATACTTTAAAAAGCCCTTCACAACACTGGCTAGTTGCAACTACAATGGAGCTTTGGCCTTTTGTGTCTTCTCTCTGCATATATGAAACAAAGCTCTGTAATTTTCCTGCGAAGTCTGACTTTGCTTCCGGAGATCATACAATTGCTTTTTCCTCTTGAGCTCCACAAAGACTCCTCTGTTCAGCCAAGCTGGTCTTCTACCCTGCTTGCTTAACTCATGACAGTGAAATTGCCTGCTTCTGTGCTTCTGAAAGGTAGTTCTTAAAGATTGACCAGCACTCATAGACTCCTATGCCCTCAAAAGCAGATTCCCAGGGTACTCTGCTAAATAGCTCCCTGAATAGCTTAAAGTTTGCTCTCCTGAAGTCCAGAGCAGCAACTCTGCTGTTCTTTTCTTAATACACTGAGAATTTTAAACTTAACCATTCCATGATCACTGCAGCCAAGGCAGCCACCTACCATCACATCTCCCATGAGCCCTTCTCTATTCACAAATAGTAAGTCTAGGAGGTCATCTTTCCTAGTTGGCTCACTGAGTACTTGTGACAAGAAGTTATAATCTACAGACTTCAAGAATTTCCAAGACCTACTTGTCACAGCAGCATGATATACCCAGCTGATGTCTGGGAAGTTGAAATCTCCCATAAGGACAAGGGCCTACAAATCCAGAAATTTCTCCTAATTGCCTATATTCATCAGTGCTTACATCCTGGCTGGGTGATAAGTAGTACACACAAGCTACAATATCTCTTTTGTTTTCCATCCCTCTAATCCTTACTCAGAGGCTCTCAACTACATCATCACTAACTGTAAGGACTGTACAATCAAACCTCTCCCTTACATATAGTGCAACACCTCCACCTTGCCTGCCTGCCTGTCCTTCCTGAACAGCCTGTAGTCCCCCACCCCAGCACTCCAATCATGGGACTCATTCCACCAAGTCTCACTAATACCAATGATATCGTAGCTCTGGGCTCTTGGCTCTTCCATTCTGTTTCATTCATAACCCACAGGCAAAGCACATGAAACAGTCCCGTGGACTCTAGGCAATGAAGTAATCTGTTTAAAGCTTGGTCGCAGCCTACTGCACATGCTAGAGGCTAAGAATGGCTGAGTTCATTTCCATTAGGTTCACCACGGTTTATAGCTTAGGGTGGAAAACAGCCTAGAGGGTGGTTGCTCCAATTCTTTGTTGGTGAGTAGATGCCTTGACCCTGTCTGTATATATGGTCTTTATAGCACAGCAACCCCCACTGACCATATTCCTTACAATAAATGCTTCTTTTGGACACAGTGCCTGACTGTTCCTGGGGTGCTGGGGAAAATGGTAAACTGCTATAAACTAGAATCATTCTTTGCACTTTTGTTTAAAAGACATCTGTACAAATAAATGAGAAAAAAATCCTGCCTTCCTTTGCTTACAGTTGGTATAAAAGCCCTTGTACTGTCTAAATAAAGAAATTCTGAAAATTATCTAGATCTCTGCTGATATTGCTTTATTTTCTTGAATATGATTAAGTAATTACACAGCCATAAAGGACTATTACGTTTTCTTGCTCTGAGAAATTCTGTAATCTCTGACGATGGACAGTTATTTAACAAAAAATAATGCTGATCTGCCTGTGTCTCAGATATATACATATAACTGTGTACTACTGGAGCTTGGTACAGTGTATAGTGTTTGATTGAAATGAATATATCTATTTTACTACCTGATTTTCTAGTACATGATAAATATATACTACTCTTGCATTACCATAAGGATGCTAGTTGTTTTCACAAAGGTCAGGCAGAAAAGAGATTAATTTAGAGAAATTTCATGTCATAGTTAACAAGGCTTTCCTTTCCTTCCACTGATGTTTTTCATTTTTATTTTTATTTTTATTGAAGGTTTATATTGCTATTTTCACTTCTGTAATGACAATCCCTCTAAATAAAGATGAAATAAAATGTGATAAAACACCAGTCAGTCATTTTCTGATAATTTCTTTGAACACTAAAGAATCTGACCCACATTATTTAGTTGCAAAGTAAGATGCTGTAAAATGTAACTGCTCCCCAGGATGCTGAAGACAACTGTGACAGTTGTGCTACTGAGCATCTTTGTACAATTCTTCATGTGCTCACATATATGGTTCATTTCTCCATTTCTCACTTGAACTGGGCATGAGCAAATGTGATCTGGTTTTGCTCATCCATAGAAATCTTGCAAAGCTTTACTGGCAAGTGGGTTTAAATAATCTAGATTAAAGGAAGACCTATGACTTTTGGAATCTAGGGGAGTGTTAATGTCGTGTCCTGTCTGCTGCTGTGTTTGCTGACATGTCTCTCCTCTACTCTCTCATCTCCCTGTGACATACTTTTTGAAGGCTTTAACACTATTTGTGTTTTAAGTTACATGTTCTGAAGCTGTAAACTGTACAAAGATGCAGTGAAAGTGAACAATTTCGGTTTTGTTTTGTAGATTGCTGTCTGCTCAAAATTCTGGCTAAAGGAGAACCATCTCTTCTTTTTCATGGATGGCACAGCTATACAAATATTTTTTATTCTACAACTAGTTCATTTTCACTGAAATTATGAGTTATATCTACAACATAACAAATAAGAAATATCTGGTTAAAAATACTCTTGATTGATAAATGTTAAGCATTTATCAATGCTTAAAAATCTGCATCGACATTACACTTCAAATTCACAGCTGAGATGAATTTGTACAGGGGACTTCCAGTACTATAGCTGGTAATGTGCTGTGGTTTTGGCTATTGAGTTTGTGTTTGAAGGAGTTTGTGTTTCTGGAGTTCACTGTGTACTATATATACTGTTCTTTGTCACTGATTCATATAATGTTTTTTGTTGGCCATGAACTCTGGAGAGATGATCTGACAATTGTGCCATTGATTATACCATATACATCAGATTTTTACTGAGTCAAGGAATACTTTAATCAAAGTGTTCTACTTAAAAGGAGAACGATTATTGAAAGAGTTGAAAATTAGCTATAAACCAGAGGTTCTGGAAATTGGTTTAAAATATCAGCTTTGAATGGTGGCTTTGTTTGGATGCAAATAAACATTTATGAGGTAGTTATTCTTACAGTTTGGTTGGGAGAAAATCCAAGATTTTCATTTGCACTAATATATATTTATAATAGTAAACTTGGTGTAAGAACTGTGGCCCATGAATTATTCTTGACTCCCTAAGAAATCACATTTTTCTGAGGTAGGAGTACAGGACTGTCTCTGAGTCCTAGCCTCCTCACAATTTTCTGGTATGAAGTGGGAACATGAGGACCTCAATGGGCTCAGTCTACAGAAACCATGGGGTGGGCCATCTACATTATGATAATACAATATTGTAGCGTGCATCGGTGTGAAAGGGAAAACCATCCAATCCCTTCTAACCTCATCACTAGTGTAATGCTATAGTTGAAATTTTTGAGTGAAGAAAATGCACTAAACTCAAAACTATATCAAGTCATTTGAAGAATACATGCAGCGCTTGCAAGTCCAAAATAGCTCTGCAATGCTGTAATTGCTGGTGCAAGAAAGATTAGAGTCAGATCTACTACATGTGGTAATTAATGCATAATAAATGCCTATCTGGTACCTAAGATGCATGGCTGAACTTTGCTAGCCTTGAGATTGAGCTGGGAGAGCATCCAAGAGCGAGATATGAAGTAGGACCCCAGGCAGGAGCTGATGCCAGCAGGGCACAGAGATGTGCCTATGTGACTGTCCCAGCAGAGAGATGGCAAAGCTGGACTGAAAAGACAGTTTTGGAATCCCCTGTGATTTTAGCAGGTGGCTTTGTTGAATGTGCTTTTACAACTTTTACCATGTTCCTGCATAAACCTCAGGGATGATAACTGGCCATTTTTTCATTTTTGTTTTGTTAAATTATTTTTAAAATCCACATATATAAAGGATTCCAAGTGACTGTGCCTTAAGTAGTAACCGTGCTACCCTCTGAGACACTATTCTGTTGGCACAGTCAGTGCAGCTTGTGTTATCTCAATACAAAGAGGACTAGGTATGACTCTTGATAATTACAAAAGAACATCCTGACACCTTGCTGTCAGCATGACAGCTTTGCTGGATTCATACCTGCAGTAGAAATGAAATACATTCCTATTTTAAATATGCCCTCATGCTGGCTACATGAGCAACAGCAACAATTTGCTTGAAATCTCTAGCAAATACAGGACTTATCTAGCTGAAAAGTTTAGGCTGTGTGCAATTGTGATACCATCTGAGTGTCTTACACACACAGTCATTGACCAGTGACATCCTTAAACCCTGTGGAGGCTCTGACACTTCTCGATGTCAGTCATGATGTTACAGCTCTTGAACTACACAGCCTGATTCCTAATGCCTGCTGTCCTCCTCATAACACACAAAGCAAGAAATGAAACTGCTGGCTGTTTACTATCATTTCCAATTTTGGCTGAGTGTTCCCTGCCAAATATCTGCTGGATTTTTACACTGCTAGTGTATCAAAGTTGACTTCCTGAAGGTGGAAGATGATGCAGGTGCTATGCTATCGATTACATACCTTTTCTCAAGCAGCACAGCCTTTTGCTAGGCAACAATTAAAGTGTTCTCAAATTGCTGCTGTGGTTAACTCAACATTTTCTTTAAGGCAAACCTTTAAGTCATTTCTGTTTTGGTTGACTCAGTCCCCTCCAGAGTTACGTATCCCTGCCAAGGCCATGCATAGCATGTAAGGTTTACTGATACAGATCTCCTGAGGCCTCTGCTTTGGCTTTAGGGTGGAGAAAAGAGAGTGCACAAGGCACAATGTCTGTCTCAAATTTAGCTTTGCTTTTGCCTCTGGAGAATAAGACCACAGCAGATACAAACACAACTGAACGCGCACTAAACCAACTGAAACCTGCTCCATGTCTATTCTTTTAAAAGAGAAGTGCTGCACTGAAGAAGTCCCCCAGGATGCTCTCCCCTGTAGCAAACATCGTCTGCAACCTCCTATTGAATCCTTCCCAGAGGAACTGCATACATATACAGTCCCCAGCAGAAAAGGAAAGGTCAGATGCAGGATCCCTGGAGAGCAGTAAGCTGACACTGAAATGAGGAACCATCCCAAAGATACGGGACAGTTCCAGACTATTTCAATGATTTCAAGCAATATGTATCTTTAATTTCTGTGCAATGTCCTTGATACCATGTTGAGGTTACTTGTTAGTTTCAACCAGGAATAATGGGTTAGAAAATTTGTGCATGTAGTCCTGTATTAGTAGCAAGATTTGTTCTTGCACATTATTAAATTTCTTTAGACAGGGAATCTCAGGTAAAGTTAAAATATCTTCAGGCAGAGACTCAGAAGTACTAAAGAGATCTGATAAAGATGTAAAATAATTTTTTGTATATTTTATTTGTAAAGGAGTTTTTTGAAACACCACCTGTTACTATGTATGCACACACACACATGCACATATGTATGTGTGTAAATACATACATATATGTGTAGTATGTATTTATGAAGTAGGTTTGATGTTGGTTTACTAAAAGCCAGTCGATGAAATAATTTTAGTGGAGTCAAATAGCCTCTCTGAGAATATAAAAATCTCTCAGAGGAAAGGCAGAGTCCTTGTGGTGTGATGTACAGAGTATGATGGGTCTGCTGACATGTCAAAGTGCTGTTTCCTGTCGTCCTCATGCTCCCTGAGTAGTACTATACACAGTATGGAGTATCCATGCAACGCAACGTTGGGTGCCTTCACACCCTTTACTTCCTGGAGAATGAAGTAGCCTATTCTTGATTGCAAGGCACAACTCTGCAGTGCACATCAGAGATCTGATCTCAGGTCTTGAGGTGGGGAGTCCTGGTATGGGCACAGTGCTCCTGCCTTTGTGGTTCCCGACACATCCCGAGGGAACAGAAGTGTAGGGGCAGACTCTGTGTATGCAGGTCTGTCTCCAAGTCTGGATATGATCAGAGTATATGTGGGGACAAGGACTGCACAGTGTAGCATAGACTGCAGCTCCAGTGCACTGCAAACGCAGTTAGTGGACAGAGGGGAGATGTCTCTATGGGCACTTGAGATTCAGGGTATCACAACAGGAGTTAAGTTCTAGCTTAAGTGCATTTAGTCTTCACCAAAATGTTTTATTTTTTAATTATATAAGAATCTATATTCCTAACTTGGGCATTTTCATTTAGATAACCAATGTTCCCTTCTTCATCCAATGAGGAAGGAAAGCAGAATCTGGTTAAAAATCACTGTTATGTGGGATGAGGTCAGTGTTAGCAGCATTAGAATGGAAAAAATCTCAAGCATTTGTCTTGTTGGCATTTATATTGAAGTTTGTTTGCCATTTGCATTTCTTTGTATTTCACTGTGAGTCTAGGATTAAAATGCACACTGAAGCTCAGCTGAATCCATAAAGCATCAACTATAAAAATTCATGCTCAGTCAGAAACATTGCAAAATTTTAATGAAGCCATAACTAAGTACCAAGTTGAGTTAGCTGCACTTTGTTATTTTGTAATGAAGTTCTGCACAGCACTTTTCAAATGGAGAGGCCTGCTCCTGCTCCCATGATTAGTAAACATGGGAGACACACCGAGCCAAATGTCTCCCTGCAGCATTCTCACTGAAGTCAAAGTCAACCTAGGGATGAATTTGACCTGTTGAACTCAGTGTTTTTATAACTAATAGCACCATTTCTTCAACATACTGCTAGAAGGTAAAAGATTTGTGACTTGTAGGCCGAGTTGTATACATTCAGTTTAGCAGTGGGGAAAGGTGTGAAAGCCAAGTCTGCCCCATACTAGATTCAATTTTGATTTTCTGAAACATTGGCTAAAAAAAATCCCACATGGTACCTCCCTAATCTGAGATAGATTCAGAAGACAAGGCAAGGAGGTCAGTGTATACATAGACCTGCAGATTATCCATCAAAACTTCCATTAATCATATCCTGAATTTTCACTTGCTTTTTTTTTTCACAGGGTCCAAAAATCAAATGGCTTTGAGCCTATGGAACATTTTTTCTTACAAAAAAATATTTATTCTTTTTTGTAATGACAAAATTTTTTTTTCTGTGTTTTTAAATCAGTTTAAGCAGAACTATTTATTCTTCTCTCAACCTTAATTTTGCAGTTTAACAGCTAAATCAACATAATTAATAATTCATTTGAGATAGGCCATACAGCATTGTGGGGTTTTTTTCAATGCAAAAGATCACATTTTGAATTCCATCCCACTTTGCACTATTATAATCATTATATTTGAGAAGTCATGGCAGTCTGGCAAAGTTCCCATGAAGGGGAAAAGGGGAACATAACCCCCATTTTTCAAAAGGGAAACAAGAAACATCCAGGGAACAACAGGCCGGCCAGTCTCACCTCTGTGCTTGGCAAGGTCATGGAGCAGAAACTCCTGGAAACTATGCTAAGGCACATGGGAAGTGAGGAGGTCATTGGTTTCAGTCAACATGACTTCACCAAGGGCAAATTGTACCTGACCAATTTGGTGCCTTCTACGATGGAGATACAGCATTGGTGGATAAGGGAAGAGCAACCGATGTCATCTACCTGGACTTTTGAAAGATGTTTGATACTGACTCGCACAACATTCTTGTCTCTAAGTTGGTAAGACATGGACAGGATGGATGGATCATTCAGTGGATAAAAAATTGACTGGATGGTCACACTCAAAGAGCTGTGGTCAACAGCTCGATGTCCAGGTGGAGACCAGTGACGAGTGGCATCCCTCAGGGGTCAGTATTGGGACCAGCACAGTTTAACATCTTTGTTGACAACAAGGACAGTGGGATTGACTGCACTAGGTCCTCCACCTGGGCTGGGGCAGTCTCCAGTATCAATACAGGTTGGGGATGAAGAGATTGAGAGCAGCCCTGTGGAGAAGGACTTGGGGGTACTGGTGGATGAAAAATTGGACATAAGGTGGTAATGTGCACATGCAGCCCAGAAAGTCAACTGTACCTTGGGCTGCATCAAAAGAAAGGTGTCCAACAGGTTGAGGGAGGTGATTCAGCCCCTCTACTCTACTCTGGTGAGACCCCACCTGGAGTACTATATCCAGTTCTAGGGCCCCCAACACAAGAAAGACACAGACCTAACAGAGCGAGTCCAGAAGAGGGCCACCAGGATAATCAAAGGACTGGAGCACCTCTCCTATGAGGACAGGCTGAGAGAGTTGGGGCTGTTCAGCCTGGAAAAGAGAAGGTTCTGGGAAGACCTGAAGGGGTCTACAGGAAGGGTAGGGAGGGACTTTTTACAAGGGTAGGGAGTGACAGAACAAGGGTTAATGGCTTTAAACTGGAAGAGGGTAGGTTTAGATTAGGTACTAGGAAGAAATTCTTTCCTGTGAGGGTGGTCAGACACTGGAACAGGTTTCCCAGAGAAGCTGTGGATGCCCCCTCCCTGGAATTGTTCAAGGCCATGTTGGATGAAGTTTTGAGCAATGTGGTCTAGGTGGAAGGTGTCCCTGCTGATGGCAAGGGGGTTTCAACTAGATGATCTTTAAGGTCCCTTCCAGCCCACATCATTCTATGATTCCATAATCCTATGAATTAGAATTTTTTATTTGATATATAATCAATAGTCTTTCTGGGTTTTCTCCCACAGCAGAACACCAGAATTTGTCACCCTAATACCTGCAGTCTTTAAATACATATATAGTAAAGGAACTTGGAGGCTTTTCTTTTGAAGTAAAGTTTCACTAAATACAAACAGAATGTGCTGTTGGAATATCTGACAGCAATGAAGGTAAGTTCTAGGAAAGTCTCAAACAAGACCCAGAAAGATTACATTTTTACATTTCTATATTTTTTTAGAAATTCACCTCTCCCATCAAGGCAACCTAAAGGTCATGCACCAACACTTTCTAGTTTTCATCTTTTGCGTGACATAGCTAAGTACAAGCAGGCTGATTTTTCAGAGGTGTTAACACCACAAGTAGCCACAGAAAATGTTTTTTTCCTTTAAATGCCAGTCATGAGAGTAAAGCCTGAGAAGACTGAAAATAGCATACAAAGATGTCTCTTTTGGGCTTATATTTTAGTGTATGGATTCTTCAGAATTATTTCTGAACAACCTTCCAAGAATACAGGAATGACAGAAGTTAGAAATGTCAGTGCTGAGTAAGAAAGCCTGACAAAACTAAGGGAAACCTTCAGGACAAAGTAGATAAAGCTGTTCAGTAACAACTTGTATCTGGAGACAAAGAGAATCAAGAGTAATTAAAACAGGCATGACTGAGCAAGCATCCTTGAAAGGATGACCTTGAATTTCCTTTTCATGTTCACTGGAAATTATTGGCCAGTCAGAGTGAAAGAACAAAACAGTTTGCATTATTTTGCTGGATTCCATGGTATCCTGGGGAAAAAGCAGATGTGATCCACCATAAACATCTGGTAAGAACAGAATAACCAGCCATTTTTAATGTGTAGGATGGTCAAATGGGATAAAGAGCCCCTGCCTATTTACAAAAGTTACCCCTTTATTGTATATGGGATAGTCGTATCTTCCTTCTCAATTTCATTAATTGTTTGTACTGCTTCTGTTCTGGAGTTGAACTCTATTGATCTGCACGTACCCATCAGGTCACACTAGTGCTGTTTTCCAGTTCCTGTACTGGACGAACCACTGTGCCTGGATATGGAAGAGGGCATTGAATGTAGTCCAGTTCTCAAGGTTAGTTCAGGCAGTTTTAAAATGTCCTGTTTGTAAAGTGTAGTTCATGGCTAAATCAGTAGTGTGAGACTTACTAATGACTGTGTATGATAAAATGTAAATAAAATATAGCATGTATGTGGTTTCTATGTATATAGCCAAAATAGTTTAGAAAATATAATTCCCCCACTTTCTGAAGCTAATTAATGAGAGTGGCAGACTGGTTGTTTTTTTAAAGACCTTGCTAGTATATTTGCACTGCTTTTAGACCACAAAAATTGCAAACTTCTGCAGAAGAGAAAAAAACAATATGATTTTACAAAGGGATATATAATCACAGTGTTATTTTATGAAACTATATTACATTGTAATCCACTGGAAGAGCTAGCAGGTTTTAACACTGAGTGTGTTTTCTTATGATAAACACTTGTCAATATAACACTATCTTGTGCTTGCTATATCTTGTTTCCACCATGACCTTTCAAACCACACGCATGTTCCTTTCTTTCCCTCTGTGAAAACCTTAACAACATTCTAATCATCATGAAGAGCAATTAACTGTCTTCAACCAGCTGTGCTACTCAGCTCATCTGGGAATGGGATAAAACCTGCTCCTTAGTGCAGATCCGCCTACCCAGGCATGGCAAACAAGGCTAGTGCAGAACAGTTTTTAAATACAAAAAATTGTCACTTTCACAAAGTTTGGAAGCTTTGGATGAAGTGCAATAATATCTCTTCTAGTAAAGAGGAGCCTCATTCTTGCTTGTTCTACAGTCTTTGTAAGATAATATATTAGTTTTAATAATACGCTTTTTAAAGGTCAGAATTTGAAGAACAGCACTTATTTGTTGACATCGTTGCAGAAAGCAACCTTCCCCTCAGTGAGCAAAACTTTGTGGCAGTGGTATTCTCTGATTGCTCAAGGAAGAGAAATAACTTCCTGAACGTGTAGTTGCTGAAAGGGCACTGCAGGCACTTTCAGAAACAGTAGCTGGAAATTAATTGTATGAAGTAGTATTTGGCTTCTTTGATTTTACAAATCTGTGGCTAAACTGTGTTATGCCTTGATTCACTTAACAAAGCTCTTGCAGTTTTTTGTCTGTTAGCAAATGAAACAATAGTAAACATGGAGCAAGTAAAATTAGTCTGTATCTAGAATGTTTAATAAATAAAAAGATGGAGGCAAAAATTAGTAGAGCAGTTAACATTTAAGAACTGGGTTTTGAGCTAAAAAAAAATACAGTTAATGGTATGCTCTTTCCTGAAATAATCGCTTTTTTGCTATGTATAATTGGAAGTATATGTAAAAGACATGTGCCTTCCTTTTTAACATATGTGTACTTTGAACAACAAGCATTTTTATTTCTGTTCTATGTGGTTATTTTATTAGTTGCTCTGAACTGCCTTGCAGATTGTTCAGAAATGTAATCTAGCTAAACAAAATGTCTATGACACATGTAATCAAAATGCAAATATAATAAACTTATAATGGGTCTGATCCCACAGAAACTTTTTGGAATTCTCTGAAAAATACAATCTTATTTAGATGTTTCTATATAAACTTCCTGGAAAAAATTGTTGTGATTATTACAATTTACATAAATATGTGAAATATGATTTTGTGAACAGGAATTAATCAGCTGATGATAAGTGTTGTCAACTTCAAACGACAATAAGTGTTCTTATTGTCGTTTGAAATTTTGTCAAATGGCTGAGTTTTTTTCCCCAGATCTTTGTTTAGCCTCATGCTGTATTTTTTTTAAACACTATTTATTTTTGCTGACATTTTCTGAGAAATAAACCACACATTATGACCCATGCTGTTGTGCAAGCTTAGGTGCCTACAATTTAGTCCTTGGAAGCTTCAAGGCACTTTTCTTTACCAAACAGACCATGGATTTAAACACAGAAGTATCAAGATATTTTGAGTTCACCCAACTCTGTGTTTGCATGCATTATAGGAAGAAGCCAGGTGGAAAGTATTCACCAAATGTCAGAAGTACACCTCTTTACACAATCCACCTTCCATTAACTACTGAAGCTCAAACTGCATGTGAACTAAATTAAGAATAAGATTAGCACTAGGTAAGATTAAAAAAAAAAATATTCGTATACTCTCCAGTGAAATTGCAATTTAGGAGATCTCCAAAGAAATGGTATAAAAGAACTCGGAAAAAAAGCAGATTAAAAAGTGAATGAGGCATACTTTAGGATGGGTAAGCTGGGATGAATACAGAGAAATTGCCCGAGAAGCCAGGGATCGGGTTAGAAAAACCAAGGCCCTGACAGAATTAAATTTAGCTAGAGATGTCAAGGGCAACAAAAAAAGCTTCTACAGGTATGTTGGGGAAAAAAGGAAAACTAGGCAAAACGTGAGCCCTCTCCAGAAGGCAACAGGAGACCTGGTCGCCCAGGACATTGAGAAGGCTGAGGTGCTCAATGACTTTTTTGCCTCAGTCTTCACCGGCAAGGGCTCGTGCCACACTGCCCAAGTCCTTGAAAGCCAAGGAAGGGTCCAGGAGAATGAAAAGCTGCCCACTGTAGGAGAAGATCAGGTTCAGGAGCACCTAAGGAACCTGAAGGTGAACAAATCCATGGGACCTGATAGGATGCATCCTCGGGTCTTGAGGGAACTGGC
>NW_010310209.1:0-24517 GCF_000700745.2 Antrostomus carolinensis | reverse complement strand
AACCCAGACCATTCTATGATTCTATGACATTTTTGAAAGTTAAAGCAATCAAAAATTTGAGAGAAAATATCACCTCACTTCGTCCCACTTTTAATTCAAGAGCATATATCATTCTGGAAGAAATGTTTGAGTAAAATATGAGATATTTCTCTCAGAACTCAGGCAAGAATTTAAAGGATGTCAGATTTATTAGCCTTTCAGACCTTAAAATAGAGGTACAATGTAGGCTAATTGGAGGAAGTCCAAAAGAGAACAAAAAAGATCAGAGCTCCAGGTAACATGACCTACAGAAATTAATTAACTCAGTTATTTAATATAAAGATAACTGGTGGGGGTAGGAGAGGAGTAGAGAATACTCTTAGTATGAAAATGACATCAGTTTCCAAAATAGCAAAGGACACATGTATTTGAAAACTGTTCAGAGCAGGAGGATTGTACAACCTCTGTATCCACCATGACCAAGCAAGAACTTTCAGGTAGAAATATTTAGCTTAGACATTAAAAAAAATAAAATTAAAACAAACAACACTCCAAAGGCATGGGCAGTGAAACTTCGGGATTACTGTGGAGCCTTCACTCCACACACAGATGTAGGTGATTCTTCCTTTGGACAGGAGGACATACAAAGTGTACTGGTGTCCTTCACAGTTCTGATTCCATCAATGTGGGGGAAAAGCACTGGCTATTCACATTTATCAAGAAATAAGTTGTGTGTTTATGAGGAAAGAAATGCTAGATGATTCCAAAATAATAATTCAGTAATAATAATTTTCTAGAAACCCTTTGTTTTTTCTAACTGTTCTAGTCATAGCCTCATAGCCTTCCAAAGAGAAAATGGCTGAGAAGGTATATGGCAAAGCTATGGTTTTAAGGGAAAAAACGTTCAGCTAGTTATATTTTTCATTAAGTTTCTTTCTTTCTTCATCCTTTACAATGCCAATAAAACAATTTTTTATTCAGTTATACCTAGCTTTCCAAGTTTAATGATCCTATTAACTCTCAGATAAAATCCACAATATATTCCTCATTATTAGTTTGCCAAAGTAAATGGAAATAGTACTTTAAAATTTAATGCAGAGTATGTTTAATGATCTACACCATTTCTATTACTGGTTAATCCTTAAATAGTAGCATGTGTAACACATAAAATATCCCGAAGGGAAGCCACCACCACTACCATCACCACCACCAACAATAAAAATTCAATAAATCAGAGTCCTTGATTTAATAACTAAGCAGCTTTGTTTAATTACAGTTGGGTTGAGTTCACTGGGCTGAGAATGCAATTATGTGCCTCGGTGAAGCATTAGCAGCTCAGAATAAGATGCCTCTTTTTCTTTCTGTAGCATTTAAGAGAAATGATGATAAAATATTTGGCCACTGTCTGTTGTAGTTGGCTTGTCCTGGAAAAGAACCTTCATTTAGGCATGAACACTGTATTTGGAGGAAGAAGCAGAAGGGCATGGATGCATATGTCCTTTACAAAAATTCCTGAACATGGTCATGTTCATGGTCATGTTCATGTTCATCAAACATGATTGTTTGATGGATTCAGTAGGATTTGTCACTTTTTACATACTACAGAGCTTTTATTCGTTATTCTTTATATAGTATTTCAATTGAATTTTAGAAGTGCCTAACATATAGGAAAAATAATTTGTCACTATGCCCATTTAGCAGGTGAAGCTGTAGGCAGAATCCAAGACGTACATGTTCAGTACTTGAAGGAACTAACCATATCAGGCTTTGATGGAAAATGAATACATCAATAGTGGATTGTATGGAGCACTGATCATCAGATGCTCATCACAGATGTTCCAGATAGGAAAGCATGTCATCCACATGAGTATCAGTGTTTTCTCATGACTGGGCAGTAAGAATAAATTCATGTCTCTGTGCCAGAAATAAATAATACAGAATAATTCAGCTAATACTGGACACCACAGTGATGAAACCTTTTTTACTTATTGTTTGAGGACTTCTTTTCACCTTCCTTTTCAGGGAGAAAAAGCTATTTTCATGAATGACATACATTATTGATTACTTACTGAATTATAAAGTCTCAAAATGCAGCTTTAAAGGTTATTAAGATATCATAACATTAACAGGTTATGCATGCAGAGATTTGCTGATGACTTGGGACAGCCAAGGATTACTAAGGTTAATTACTGATGAAATTCACATGCAAAAGTTTTTTATTGAACTGTCAATGTAAGGCGCTAAGTACCTACTTAAAATATATGTAATTAAAGCTTACTTTAATTAAAGTTTATGTACTTTAACTAAAATCAGTCAAATTAAAGTAACCCTCAAAGTATGAACTTCACATTTCTCAGCTCTACTCTAAACATTGACAAGTACAGTTGCATTAAAAAAGTTGTGTATTTTTTGCTAAGGAGGAAAGATTGTATTTAATGCAGAATATTTTAATGAAACCTTAGTAATAGTAAACTAAAAAGGAGTAGTTAAAGAAGTTCTTTGAGTTTCCACATTAAAAGCCAATTTGAAGGAATTGTCAAAAAATTGATGTATTGTCTTATGTGCTGAAATTCCACAATCATTTAAGTCGAAGCAAATGCTTTTGGTGCCTTTGCTTTTGGTAGGGGGTAGCTATTTTGATTTCCAGCCAAGTGTATTGAATTATAATTATGCTCTGTCTTTGTACAGAAAACGTGCTTCGAATATCATGTAGTTACTGTGACATCCATGCAAGAAAAGGAACTATGTCATATTTCTCTTTGAAGAAATTTAATGGCAAATATGGTGGCTCTCCTACAAAAAAAATAAAAATTAGTTTGCTAGCTGTTAAGTGTGTATGGCAAATTTATGTAACACTGAATTATATATATTGTCAATTTATATTTTCAGACATAACCCTCTTTTCTATGTCATGGCAATGTGACCTAAAATATACGATATTGTTGCTGGTTTTTTTTGATGGTAGTAGTATCTAGTTCATTTATGTCTGTAAATCCTAAAGAGCAATGTTAAAATTCTGAGTGGATAATGTAAAGGAGGAGGAATAAACAAGACAGAATAATATGAAACTGAAGAATTGTCTGGATTATTTAAATACTTATTTTATGGTGGTAGTTGATGAGAAATTTCTAAATGTTTAGAATTTTTTACTCTAGAAATCTAATAATTTGCATTTGGATTGTAGCTATATTACTTTAAAACTACCTTCAGCCTTGAAAAATATATCTTCATATATTTAATATGGCTTGCTATAGGCTTATTTAAAAAAAAAAAAAAAAGTCCTAAGAACTTAAAATAAAGTTCTCTCCTCTAAAAATTTGAATCACAGGCTTTGTTTTTTGTTTTGTTTTGGTTTTTTAAATGTATGTTGTGTGTTCTCATTGATTTTTCAGTAAGTGCTTTCCTAGAATCATTGTTCATTTTTATTTTATATAGTAGCTTAATTAGTATCAGCTTTCTAGAATTCTTTAAATACATTTCAGATGTCAGCCTCTTTCCTATTTACAGTATTGTCCTAGCTTTATATCTATTTTTTTCTTTGAATGATTGAGACCGACCAAAATAAACCAGAGTTCTTTTGGCCTTCTATACCTTACAAATGTGTTTTTCTTGAATATGAAGTTAGATTATTGTCCTGGTTTCTGCTAGGATAGGTTTAATTATCTTCTTAGTAGCTAGAAAGCACTGTGCTTTGGTTTCAGTGGGGATTGTTATGAGAACAATGTTGATAACTACAAGGACACTGCAAGAGCAGAGGACTAAAGGGGTCGGGGGGACGAAAAGTGTAGTGGAAAGTACACCAGAAATTGACAGCAGGATATGCCAATAAGATATTCCATACCATATTAAATCATGTTTTGTATATTAAGCAGGATTGACTGGAAAGGGGTAGGAATTCTCTCGGGAATTTCTTGGGCTCACTTTTCCGGGATCGTGATTTCAGTTCCTTTTCACTCTTCCAGGATTGCTATCAGCAGGTGGTGAGCAATTGTACTCTGCATCACTCGATAATATATAGTTGCTATCATTGTCATTCTTCTTATTATTACTATTTTAATTCTATTTTACTCTAATTATTAAATTGTTCTTATCTCAACCTATAAGTCTCCTGACCTTTACCCCTCCAATTTTCTCCCCGATTCCCTGGGTAGGGGCAGAAGGGGGCAGGGAGAGGCAGGGGCTGCAAGTGGCTGTGTCTGTTTGGCTATCAGCTAAGTTACACTGTCACAATTATTTAATGCCACCATTGGTGATGGTAGGTCAAGGATGTGTGTATGACTAACGTGCTTTCTGCAGGCATTATCACAGAAATAACCTGTTATGAATTGTAGTTTCTAATTTATGATATCTACAAAATACACGGGTAACTGTTTTGGCAGTCCTCACTTCATCTGGCAGCATGATGAATTATCATCCTAGCATTAACATCAGTGCTTTGCTATAGTATTATCATCCTTGTACCATCTCTACAACTCCATTTGGGGAAGAATACGGTCATTGGTCTAACTGAGTGTTTCAACACAGAAATATTTTTGGTTTGAAGCACAATCTTCTCATAAAGTCAATTTAAGCTTATTAGCCATGGTAAAAATGGCTCCTCCATTCCAGTGTAAGTAGACATTTTGCTTTTCTACTAAATTATTTTAATTTTACACATATTGCCTACTACTTACAAAATCACTGCATCTGGTAGAATGCTTTTGTCTACCTGTATGTATCAAGACAGAAAGAAATAATGAATATAGCTCAGAAATATTTGATTATATTATCATCAGTGGAAAATACTGTTTTGTTAAGTTCTTACAGGAAAACTCTTATTTTAAAATTTGTTTTGATTAAACTCTGTGAAGAGGGTTTTTCAAGTTATGGATGGAACCGCTTGTTGAAACCAAAAAAGAAATTTAATTTAGAAGAAATCAAAGCCTTGTGGGTTAAATACCTATCTAAGCCTTCAGAAATCCAATTTCATGTATCCTAAGTAAACTGGCAAAAAAGAAATCTTACAGGATGAAAAGGTGCATTAGTATCTGAGCTCTTGTTCATCCTGGTGTCTCAAGGCTTAAAGCACAGAAGAGCAATGAAGCCAAACTTTTTGCATCTATGAAGAGGCAAAATACAGAATATAAGATTGTTTGCAGATAAAAAAAAGTAACAACTCTTTGTAGAAAATGCTTAGAAATAATTTAGCTATGATTAATTGTAGCTTTTATGGTGAACACCTGTTCACCACAGAAGGCTTTATTCATGACTGGTAAATTGTTTTACATGTAGTAGAAAGAAAAATCTATTTGCATATTGAAAAAAAAAACACAGAATAACTATGTTTTTAAGCTTGTTTCTTATATTTCTTTCAAACCTGTAATTTATATTATTTTGTCTCCATATTATTTTAATAGCTACATTTTTCATAAATAAAATTAATATGATGGTAATATGACAATACAGTGACCTAGTTGTGCTGAACCCATTATGGCCAATCTAAAAAACATGTTTTATAAACAACCTTATGCATATTTTATGCATAAGTTGTCAGCAGTCTCTTATCTGAATCAAAGTTGTGACTTAAAGATATATCATAGTGCGTGAGAAACAAAAATACTGAAAAAGTGAAATTATTACTTTGGCACAAT
Organism: Antrostomus carolinensis; assembly: GCF_000700745.2. NCBI lineage: Eukaryota > Metazoa > Chordata > Aves > Caprimulgiformes > Caprimulgidae > Antrostomus > Antrostomus carolinensis. The sequence goes on along the minus strand of NW_010310209.1, from coordinate 18,908 downwards.
GTTATTGTTTTAGGAGGTTGACTATAGCAATGCAGTTTACCTGTTGCATTTGGGAAGAGGCTTTTTATTTTTTACTTTTTGCCTCTGCAAAACAACTAAGGTTCATAGATTCAGGGATGGAGGATTTTCTCCATTCCTTTGTTTAATATAAACAATAGATCGTATCTGTGATCACATTATGGTTTCTTTTTATGTGAAGATATTTCGATTTAATTTTTTAATGTAAAAAAATAAATTCTGAAGCTAGGGCTCTCTATACTAAAGATTAGTGTAGTGTATGTTATTTATATTTTAGCTGTGCATATATTATTCCAGGCATTGACCATAATGCCCTGGTCTGTAAGAATTCATAGTTTTTTGCTTTCCTCCTGAAAATATGCACCTTAGTGTCATGTCTACATATATTGTTAGTGCTTTTGAAAGCATTGGAATGTTCCAACTGCATAAAGATGTGTTTGCTTGCAAAATGAAAGTCCTAGCCTGCAAGCATTTACATCATCAAATCCGTATATGTGCAAAAAAATAACTTTATTAAATAACTGATTTAATAGCTAAATTTATTTTGCTTTGAAAAATAGTAGGGCAAGCAAGAGTTAAACTAGAGAATAAATTTTATAGTAGATCCAGTAGAAGCTGAAAATTGGTTGCTGGAAATTCAGCTGAAGCGTGTATATTTAGTAGTGAGAATCAGACCACCTGCCTTTGAGATCATTACCTGTATTGCAGAAACGTTTAGGAGGATTCATGAGAACTTCATGCTTTGTATTTTCACTGATATGTCAACAATGTCTAGAAATCTCCTCCAGCTCACTTAGCAATATTAAGCTAGTGAGAGAAACTTGAAAGTATTGGATAGTTTGTGCATTTATTTTTTTCACTTCAATGTGTATTACTATCAAAATCTTTTCAGTTGTTTTTCCCATGGTTAACCTTGTAGAAGGTTATAAGAAACCCTTAGCATCAATTTCTAGTAAAACAGATAATTTGACTTCAGAATCTGCATACATGTGCACGAATTTCATTTTGTGGGTTCAGCTGAGAATGCACCCGAGACATTGGTAAATTAAAGGTTAATCCTTCAGTTGAAGTGCAGGAGTGTTTCCTCGATGCCTGCAGGTGGGAGATGAATATGCTAATTGGGCAAACCTGACTTACCAGTGATTTGCAGGTGAAAATGTAACTGGTGATAATTAAAGGCTAATTACCTTGAGCTAGTAAGTGGGAACCAGGTGCTCTAAAGCAAAAGAGAAGATTTTATTTTGTGCTGGTAAGACCTTCTGGGTGGGAAGGGATGCTAATTTTATTTTTTTCTGGTCCCCAATTTTTTTTTGTTTTGGTAATATAGAGGGCAGATATGAAACAGTAAGTCATAACACTTAGTTTCCATAGGTTTTGGGGGATTATTTTCATTTAAAGTTATTATAATTTTCCTCAAGAGACAACAAAACAGAGTTAGGTAGTGATTCTGGAAGTGTTTTGGCTATTTACATATTAGCGATATTACCATCACAGGCAATGTGGCCTGTTATGAATCCCACCTTAAAAACAGCTCCTTCTGAGATGCTCATTAAAGAAATCTCTTTCAAAAGCTTCTGTCAATGACAGCTTTCAAAGGCACCCCTAAGAGTGAACCCTCAGAAAGTTTTAGAACATTAGAGCTTCCCACTTTCTTCCATCTTGCCTTTATGATAGGATGTGTGAGCTTTTATAGTCAGCCTTCCCTTTGAAGGCTCCTAGGTCCAGAGAAGTTCAGGCTGTCATTAAGCTATTTTGTTGTTAGATTAGGTGCCGTATCACTTATCTGGGAATTAAACAACTTTACATCAGGAGGGAGTAAATCCAAGTCTTTTGGTGACTGCTTAACATATTTATGCTTCATACCATTCATGCATTACATACTTTACAGTCGTTTTACAGTTTAAAAAAAAAAAAATCAATTTTCTGTTTAGACAATTATATGTAATTAATTACTGGTTGAGTCTACATATCATCATAATTAATCACTTTGAAAAGTAGATGATGAACATATAAACTAATTTCCTTAATAAGCTTACTTTTTTCTTGCCAGGTACTGGGGCTGCAGTCACATGGACCACCACAGGTGTCTACAATGAACATTTAGGCTTTACTATCACTCAGTGAACCCGCACATAGGCTCTAGGTTATTTGTATGACCTACAAGTCTCATGTTCCTTTTCTTGGGCAGGTTTATAGGTGCTGAAATCTTCAAGTACTAATCAGGTAAGTGTCTAGATTTATTTTTGATCTCTTTTTTTCAAAAAAATGGTGGTTTTGTTTGGCTATGTTATCTTTTTTACCTGGTCTGGTAGGTATGTTCTGATTACACCAAATCTAACGTTGCAGGTACAAAGAGGGGAAAGACCAGTGGCACTAGTATTTATATTTTAAACAATAGTTCAGAGGTTAATATATTCCCGTGGGACAGAAATTGTGAGAATTACCCCAGCTTAGGAAAATCAGCTTTGAACTGGAATGGGGAGAGAGACACCTTAACCTCATTTTCCAGTTTAATATCTTAAAAAGTAATCTATCAGCAAATTATGTTAGAAAACTGTTTCACTGATTTGTATTTAAAAAACAACTATCTCTAAATGTGATATTTATTTTAACTCTTCAGGTTAAAATTTATTTTGAAAGATTAGATGGGGGGTGTGTGTGTATATCCGTATGTTTATAAAATACATCCACTTCTTTATGTATCTGGTTGACTGGTACTGCAGACTGTCCAGTTACCAACTGGTGATCTCTGGGGCATCCTTCAGAGGTAAAGCTTATTTCCAGCAAGTTTGTCTTTGTGCAAAAGTGTAGAGACCTGTAGGGGTAACTGTCCAGGATAAACTGGCACCAGAAGCCTGTGCAGGTGAGCTGGCCAGCTAGCCTTCTCAGTTTTGCATTAAAAATGTCAAGAGAATTTATGTGTACTTTTGAACTTTTTTGATTCTACTGTGTCAGCATCATTTGCAGAAAAAATGTCCTACTGGTGCATTCTTTTTTTTTTATTTAGATCTAATAGTAATTCTGGTTTCCATTAGAAAGAGATTGTATGTTCTTATAGCTGTACTTCTGGATGAAGGGAATTACAATGAGTCTTTCATTTTTATGGACAAGTATGTAAATAGAATGGTGGAATCCAATACTGTATAATTATATCGATCACTAAGTCTGATGTGGTTTTGTTCCTGTAAGTCTCTCCTGAAATATTTCTCAGAAAGGAGGAATAAAATAGTACTTTTAAAAATCAGCAACATAAACAATAGCAACAATGGTTTATATGCATTTACTTATTAAAGCAGGGAAACATTCAGATTCCCTGTATGTCAGGTCAAATGGGCCGCACAGGCTGCAAGGAGGAAAACAAATTGCTTCTATATTGAAAATACCTTACTCTATAAACTGCGATTGCTGTAATTAGTAGAGCAAATTCTGAAGAAGGGTGTTTTGTGAAAATTTAGCACTATGATAATACTTCAGCAGCTTTGGAACTTCCATGTAAAATTTATCTTGTCCTAAAGATATTATTCTGGTTTGTTAGTTTGTTCCATCATCTTCTTTTTGGACACTTTATCTCTGGGAACACTCATGAGAAGAAAAAGAATAGGTGTTTATTTCTCACCAGCATTCTGTTTAGTAAATAATGAGTCAAATAGCTATTCATCCAAATTTTCTCAAAGCTGTTTTATATGAGAAGGCATGGTTTGTTAGTGAATTCCCCAAAGCAGGAACTCTCCCACAATGCCTCAAATTCTGTGCACTGCCTTTGCACCCATTGGACTGATAGAAAAGGATGTCTACAAATTATTTTGAATTTTCTTTTTTTTTTTTTTTTTTTTGTAGCCTTTAAGTAATGTGTGAATTTTCATCCTGTTGATTGTTTTGCTCCATAATGGACTTACTATGATTTCTGTTTCAGGAAGATACCTGCTTGGCTTAAATAATCTTTTGCTTTTAATTATATTTTAGCTCGCTTTATTTTATAGTATCCCTTTCCTTCCGACACCCACTTTCCTTGGGGAATACTCATCTTTGATGTGTGCGTGAAGAACAGGTAATGAGGAAGACCGAAAAAGTTTGAAATAATTTTAAGAAATATTTTTTCCAACTCGATCAGTTTTTCCTACTGTCGTGCATTTAACAAAATTCAAATATATTTGTGTAGCACAGAATAGTGTTATAGAAATATAATTAATAACAATATAGAACCAAATAAATAGCTGTTTCCATTTTATCAGCTAAGATTCATAAAATCTTGTGAACAGAAACCTTTCCTGATCCTTTGATACGTATGTATGTCCTTGAATTTCACAGATAGTGAAAAACGAGTTTATCACACTTCAGTAAGTTCCTTATGTCCTTGTTTTCCAACAGTGGTAACTTAATTTTCTCAGTGAAGTGCTGGAAAATGCAACATTTCACAAAACAAATTATATCAGAGAAATAGAAAGCAATAGAGAGGATATTTTCTTTTTCTTCTTTACAAAAAGGTTTTTATTATTATTGCTGCTTAAAAAAAAAAAAAAAAAAAAGACACCAAAATTTGAAGAGTTGTTTGGGGTTTTTTGTTTTGGTTTTTGGTGGGTTTTTTTGTGAGAAACAAGCTTTGGTAACTTAGTGAGAAACAAGTTTGGTAGCTTAGTAAGTGTCTCATAGAGCTCAACAGAACTGGTTAAAACCACCAAGATAAGGCTACAGAGGAAGGAAAGAACTGTTCTCTAATAATATGGCTCTGTTGTTCTTTGATGAATGTTTGGGAAAAATTTTGAAATAAGCCCTGTAGGCAACTCTGTCTGCACTGTTCTTACAGTCTGTCGTGTCTGTGGAGGCTGCTAATAAAGCAGCCAAATGTGACTAGTTTGTTGGAGAGAGAAGGAAGATGTGTCCAGCTAATATGGCTGGATATAGACCCAATTTTGAAAGCTGGTGTAGGCTGTGCACTTACCATTCTCTGCCCAGAAGTCTTAGGAGTAAATTACATAGGTGTATGCAGGAAAGACAGAGACAGATATCTTGTTTATTACTTAGAAAGAAGGAGGGTGGGGGGCAAAAAAAAAAAAAAAAAAAAAGTGTAGCCTCCAAATACGCATCTCCTTTCCATGGGCCTCAGTTCTTGCGAGGGCTCTCCATAGGCTGCAGATATACCTTCAAGGCACATCCATCTGCCACAGTGTGGGATCCTCCATGGGCTGCAGAGTGGGTATTTGCTTCAGTGTGGTCCTCCTTTGGGCTGCAAGAGGACAACCTGACCCACAATGGTCCTCTCCACAGGCTGCAGGGGAATCTCTGCTCCAGCACCTGGAGCAGCTTCTCCCCTTCCTTCTCTGGCCTTGGTGTCTGCAGGGCAATTCCTCGCAATTTTTTTCTCACTGGTCTCTCTCTCTCTCAGCTGCTGCACAGTGGTTTTTACACTTTTTAAAATACATTATCACAGAGGCAGTACCAGCTTCATTGATGGGCTCACCTTTGGGCAGTGGTGGATCCATTTTGGATCTGGCTGGCACTGGTTTTGTCCAAGACAGGAGCAGCTCCTGCTCTTCTCTTACAGAGGTCACCCCTGCAGCCCCTCTGCTACCAAAACTTTGTCAGATAAATAGAAAAATTAATCTTTCAAAGATGTTTAATTTTTTTCTTTATCATGCTTATAAATTCTGGTATTGGATTTATGACATGTATCAAATAGATGTTATTTTCCTTGTGTCATGATCCATACTTAAGCCAGTTAACCTTACAGGGACTAGCTTTTCCCCATGTGATGGTGTTATACGAATGACTTGGCTGGTTTGCTGCAATGTGACACTCATTTACACGGATGACCGGGCATTTTGGGAAAAATATGTGCAGTTCATGCAGTTTAAAGCATATCAGGATGGATTTATTAATGATACAAAATTGAAAACAACACTCAGTGAAGTATACCTTCACCAAGACAAAGAGTGTCACGCTTACATATCCCTACAGTGAGTGGAAAACTTAATGTATGCAAAAAGATAGAGGACTGTTTGGGGAGAGGGGAACTGCTTCAGATTGGCTCACAAATCCTTAAATATTTGTGATAGTTTCACTGGGCTAGCCCTTGGCTAGCAGCCAACACAGCCATTCACCTAGTTCCCCCCCCCACCCAGGGGATAGGGGAGAGGATTGGGGGCAAGGATAGATAAAAACAGTTTAATAATAGAAATAAAAGAAAACTTTTTTAAAAAACCCCAACCAACTAATATTAAAATAGTAGTGATAATGATAACAGTAATAAAATATGAAAATGAGTGATAACCCAGTGCAACTGCTCACCACCTGCTGACTAAGCACTGCCTGTTCCCAGATAACGATTCCAGAGGAGCAACAATCCCAAACCGAAACAGCGATCCTGGAAGAGCCAGAACCCAAGAGAAAACCCGTGCAAATCCACCCCCCCTTTCCAGTCAGCCCAGGATAATAAACTAAACATGACGGGATATGATCTGGAATATCTCACTGGCACATCCAAATGCTGGTTTTGGGCTTTGCTATTCACTGCACTTCCCCCTCCCAGTCCTAATGCAGCTGTGAACCAGCCAAACACGGTGGCCTTGAGCTCCAGCAGCAACTAATAACATCAAGACTTTTATCAACGATGTTCTCATAACAAGTCTGAACTGAAACCAAAACACAGCTCTTCTAACTACTGAGGAGGAAATTAACTCTGTCCTAGCAAATCCAGGACAATATTCATTAGTTGATTAAATACAATTTTCTCAGAAATAATACAATTTTCATTAATAAAATTATTTCATTAAGAACACTTATAAGTAACAAAATTAGCTAAAAGTTGTTTCTGTGGCTTTTAACCTAGAAAACTTTAACCACAAAACAAAACATCTTTTCAGTATTTCTGTGTGTCAGAAACAGGGAGTGTTCGTTTGTGTTTTAATACATGCTTTAACAATGCTGCTATCTTTTTGGTTTTCAATAACATAAAGATTTCTTAATTGTCTTCTATTTGTGAGCACCTTTGTATATACAAGAGGTCTTTTTCTTCTTTTCACCACAAGGCAGTAGTATAAATTAAAGACCCAAAACTGAGTTCAGCTCGACAGCTACACTATAAAACCATTCACAAGCTGATGAGCAAGTGAAGGAACACATTGTTCCTTGAATAAGGGAAGATTTAAGAATGTCAACTTCCTAAAGTCTCAGGAGATCATTACATAAGCAGGATCCTCAAATAGCTCCTCAACTCTCTCTGCAGCTTCTTTGCCCTCTGGTCACTATCCAAACGTTTGTGAGCATGCTTGCGCTGCAGATGTGGCCTGGTCAGAACCCTGCTGATGCCTGTTGCCCTTGGGCATATTTTGTTTGACATGGTATTACAAGATCAGGTTGGCGTGTTTAAAGAAGAGCAGCAAACCTGTTGTGTACGGTCACAAAACTCCGAGCTACCCAGGGAATGCTGACACTGATTTATTTTGTATTTACCTCATCATCTGCTTTAGACACTGACAGTCTCACACTCCCCACCAGGTCCATGGTCTTTGTGTTACAAAGAGATCAACACTCACCAATATTGCTGATGATGTCTCTTCCACTTCCCCATAGGGAAGTGCTCCCCTGCATTACAGCGTCTCCATCCTTTATGCAAGTTACCAAAGGAGTTTATATAGCTCTGTTATAAACTATCAATAATCAGTTTCAACTCTAAAAGGAAAAAAAGTACTTAAAAAAAAATCTGAAAAGCAAGTCTGATTAAAAAAATCAAACCAAACCAAAAACAACCAACCAAACAAAAAACCCTAAAAAAACACCCTCAAAACACCACCACAAACAAGCAACATCCCCAATTAATTTAGGCAACAGAAAAAGGGGGCTAGGACGTATTTCTATTGACATAGTTGCACATTTTAAAGATTTCTCACATATGAAGCCTCTATTTAGTAAAAGAATGAAAATGTTTTTAACTTCTTATAGAGCTATAGTAGCTGACCCTGAAAAAGTTGTCAGCATCAGAAAGCTGGCTGCCCAGGGAGGCTGCCCAGGGAGGTTGTGGAGTCTCCTTCTCTGGAGACATTCAAGACCCACCTGGACACCTTCCTGTGTAATTTCGTTTAGGTTCCTGCTCCGGCAGGGGGATTGGACTAGATGATCTTTTTAGGTCCCTTCCAATCCCTAATATTCTGTGATTCTGTGATCAGAAAGCGATGTTAACTTTTATGCACACAAAATATTTATTGCTGATTGATTTGAACGAAATAACCTTTTTTCTTCTATGACCTGAGAAACCATTGTGGCATTTATTTTAGCTGTTCTCAATAATATCTCCTCGGGAGAAAGGGAAAAAATATAAATATTTGACTTCAGAATTATATTCTGATTATGAGTGTACTTAATTTTGGCAGGTAAAGGCACTATATGTTCACAATGGCAAATACAACCAAACATATCCTTTAAATCCACTAGATCTTCTTGTGAACGTAAATATCATCAGTATTTAGAACACTTCAGTACTTTGTTATTGCTTATTAAATGATTTGTATGGGTACTGAAGTAATTAACAGAGAGTTTTTGGTTTGGGAATTTTGTTTTGTTTTAAATAACAGTATAATCCATAGGTTCATTAAAAGTCACTGCTAATATGAGTGCACGGCAAGAGCCTGGCCAGGAACGCAGAACTTGGTTTGCCTTTGGCTGCAGCTCCGATCTTTAGTGACTTCAGTATGTTATACTCCAGTGCAAAGTGTACTAGGGCCAAAACCAGTACATCATGCAATTGGAAATCACTCAAGTGTAATGGTCTTTCTGGGCTGACTGTGTCTCAATGACTTAACTTAGTATCAGTAGAGACCAGAGCTAACAAAGATACCTAGAAACATCCTCTTACGTAGTGCCCGTTATGTTTAATACAGCAGAGTATGTAACCTGCAAGTCACTGGTATGTTACTGTCCATTTCTTTCGGAAAACCATGTGAAACGTTAAGCAGAGAGAGGATGCGGTTTAGCATGGAGTAGCAGATTGTGCAATGAACTTCCTTCCACAGCTTTAGAGTGACCATAGACACACTGAGTCAAATCATAAAAAAACATAAAAGGGATATGAAAAGCACAGTTTAAATTAGGTTAATTGCCAAGACCTCTTCTTTCCTAAATGGCTGCTGTTCTCAAAATACCAACTGCTGCTAGCCTGCTCTGCTTGAACCCTTCCCTTTCAGTAGGTGGTTTCTGTAGGACAGCTGAGGCTCCACATACTATGTGGCTACTCCTGTGCTTGGCTCTGCAGGAGTTACATCTTTACAAACTTCTGATAGGTCTCATAATATTCTTCCTGAACATGGTTCTTCATTTATTTGCAAAATTGCACTAGTTACACTTTTTCACTGGGAAAAGAATATGGATTTAGAATTAAGATAAAGCTGTCTGGTTAAAAAACCAAAAACATATCAGTCTGATTCCTTGGATCCTTGACAAAACAAGGGGAAATGGGTTTAAACTGAAAGAGGGCAGGTTTAGATTAGATATTAGGAAGAAGTTCTTCACTGTGAGGGTGGTCAGACACTGGAACAGGTTGCCCAGAGAAGTTGTGGATGCCCCCTCCCTGGAAGTGTTTAAGGCCAGGCTGGATGAGGCTTTGAGCAACCTGGTCTAGTGGAAGGTGTCCCTACTGATGGCAGGGGGGTTGGAACTAGATGATCTTTAAGGTCCCTTCCAACCCAAACCATTCTATGATTCTATGATCTGATAATCACTATAAATAAGTAACAAATGTGGTTCAATGAATGCTTTTACTCTTTGAACATAATGCTGTTTCTGAATGAGTATTTTATCAGAATTATTTCTGCTTGATTGCTAGCAAAACAAGCTCTCAAGTTTCAATAACATTTTGAACGAAAAAAATTTAGCTGAACATGACTCTTAATTTGAAATATTAGTAATACCTTTAACGTACGAATTCTCTGACAGCGCTTAAAAAAGATGCAGCAATATGTTCCTCCCTTGATGATTAGAGCTTATCTTTTACCATGGAAAGTGTTTAGAAAAGTGTATTAATTGTCAAGTAAGTGCATGATGTAAGTCTTGAGGTTTTTTTTCCAGACTGAACAGGGACTTGAATTAGTGCTCCTGAAGAGGAGACTTATGTTAACAGTAGGCTAATGCTGACATCCTTATAGATTGTTTTCTATCAAGATTAGCGATTTTTGTATGTATCTTTTTTTCATTTATGAGGATTGGTTAGCTTCAGATACAGAAAGTATCTGGTGGTGGCCTTGTGAAGAGCTAGGGATCTCACAAAGAGACAAATTATCTGAGGAGTTTCATCTGAGCAACCTGATCTAGTTGAAAATGTCCCTGCTCACTGCAGGGGGGTTGGACTAGGTGACCTTTAAAAGTCCCTTCTAACCCAAACCATTCTATAATTCTATGATTATTCTTATTCACATTGCTTTCTCAGCTGATAGCAGCTTTAACAAGCTGCTTTTCATTAAAATTAGGATTGTGACTAACAAAGTGGGATGCAGAAGCCCAGGCTCTGCAGACCTCTGGGTCTGATTGCTGCCTGGCTTTCTCCTTGCCACACTGCATAAAACATCAGCTCTTCTCCTCAACTATCTGCAAAAGGTTCAGAAAGGAGCAACCTTCACAAAAGTCAGAGGTTCTCTGAGATGGGAATAAGTGTATTTGAAGATTTGCAATTACCAGGTGTCAGACAGTCTCAGAATGATGAGTGCCAAGTGCATGGTCTGCGAGCAATTACATCAGTGCTGGTTTCAGTATTGCTGCCCAGCCTGAAGTCTGACTGTCATGAGGATCAGCTAGGGCTTTTTGTGATTGTGCAGTGGTGGTGTCTGTGTGAGTGGCTTATTTATACTAGGTGAAAGTTTTAACAATGACTTGAAAGATATTTCTTTAGTAGCTTATAACATCCAGGAGAACTTTACGTTTTCCAGTTGTTTAATTGGACTTTAATTGTGCACTTTAATATTATGTTCACTGAAATAGTAAGTTTCCCCCCTTAATTCAAATAACGTTGTGAAGAAGCAGAGTTTTATATGCAAATCTCAGTGAGGACACTTATTACATATAAGCAGAGCTAATTACTTAAGTCTTTAATGAAGCAATTATTATTAATAATGCTAGAATGTATAATAAGGAAGCCTGAGCTTTGAATTGCTTATACAAACTAGACTTATGGATGTATATGTCGGTACATGGGGAGATTTTTTTCTGAATTAATTTTAAAGTAGTTAGGTTTTTGTTTGGGTATGCTGTGTTGTTTTGGGGGAAGTTGTGTGGTGGTTGGGGTTTGTTTGCTTGTTTGTTTGTCTTAAAAGAAAAACAAGCAACTTGTTGAAGACAAGTTCTAAAGTCTGAGGCTTCCCAGTTCTTTATTGTTTTCTGTTACTGCTGTGTTATGCTGTAATTCCAGTGTAACTGTCAAGCCTCCAGACCTGACAGGTAGCAGAGGCTCCCATCACAGCTGAGAAAGGCAGGGAACCTAATTCCATTAAGCTTGCCTGGATAAAGACCTTGGGGATAAAATGTTGAGCCACAAAGTAGTTGTTCACCTGCAGAGGGTAGCCAGCTATTAAATCAGGTAATCAGAGCCTGGGTTGCTCTTGCAGTTTCTCACCTTGAATTGGAAAGAAAACTTGTAATTTTCTTTCTGGTGGGTCTGAAGGGTATTGGTCTGGAATAGCTGGATATGAACTAATTATAGTCTAAATAAATAATGGCACCAATCATAGTACTGTATTCTGCTATTTAGGAAATTTATTTTGCATGGTGTATTCCTCTATTGCCTCTAAAAATCAAGAAAAAGGGTTTGAAGTACAATAGATCCTGAATTTCTCTCTAAATACAGAACTTTTTATCAGGTCACTTATTTCATTCTTTTTTCTTAAAATTCTTTCTGTTCTTCTGTTTTTTCGTTGTTTTTTTTTTTACTTGAGACAGCTCTCATGCTGCTGATTCATCTGTGTTATTTCTGACTGACCTCACAAAGTGCTTTTTCTTTAGCTCACCAATTTTTTGTCAGTTCCATAAGAATATCTGAATAGTTTATGTATGAATAAACTCTAGCTCTTTGTGTCTAGGGACATTCATTACAGTTTTCAGTGCCCATGAACAGTCATAAAAGCATTTAACATTAATGCAAATTTAAATTTGGTTGACTAGGTAATAAATCACTCTGTTTCATTTTTTTTTTCCCCTTTTATCTTTTAGGTCTCTATTGCATTTGCTATACAGCAGACATATGTTTTATTTCCTGGTACCACGCCTGCCTGATGCAGCTTTAGCAGACCTCTTTACACTTGTTTTTATACTAATAATGTCTTTTCTGGTGATCAGACTACTTCATCTGAAACAGGTCTTTATTATTATTGTCATTGGTATATAGAAGATCCCTTTTAAGATTTTTCTGGTTGCATTTTTTACATCTTCAAAACCAATGGATTTGTACACGAGTACAAATCCAGTACATGCCTCTGCATGTACTCTTAACATTTTGTTTTTGGAAACACTCCCTTGAAAACAAACCTGCCAGCTCTTGAGGGACAGGCCACATCTGCCTGGGAACCACTTCTTCCACCCTACTGAAATACAATGTGGAAGCTGTGTTTCAGTTTCCCCCTTTCCCTCTTGCAAAGTCACTGAAGGCAAGAAGTGTTCATCTTGAATTGGGAATGTACCCTTCCCTGCAGGCAGTCTGTTAGGAAATCTCAGCCCAGTGCTGCACCGATGACAGTGAGGTCCCATACGCGTGTCAGATACTGCAACTGGGAAAACATTTTGCAAACTGCTGTGCTGGCTGATTCCTGCCCTTCAGCTCCAAGTGATGCTCATCATGCAGCACCATGGCTCTTCTGTCAGAGGGGCTTCAGGAAGGGTCTGTGAGATGGTTTGGTACTGGTCATGGAGAGGAATGGCCCAGCTGTGTTCAAGGTCTTGCTTTTCACTTTGTGCCCATGATGAGCTCTTTGCAGCAGGAACCCTCTTTGAACATTTCTACAGCAGTGGCCATGCTTTAACCTGATTCATTTTTTATGAGCCCTATTTCAATAAACATGTTAATCAAGTGACATCAAGCCTCTAGTAAACCATGCCTAGATAGTCCTTGTTTACAGAAGAAATAGTTTCTGTCATCCTTGTCTAGACCAGAAGCAGCTGCAGAAGAAATGGAGATCCCTGACAAGCTCCTTAGAGCTTGAACTTCTGCTGCCGGTCACTTGAGTCAAACAAATAATATTTCTTGCAGCCTCCACAGAGAAGTGTTTCATTATGTTGTCAGGCATGAAAATTGTATTGCCACTATGTACAAATGTTTTTAGAAGAAGTGACAGCTTTTTGATTTGTGTCTTTAAGATTCTAGCTGAAGCTGGTGATGATATGTGACACCAAAGAGGAGAAAAGCTTTTTTCACTGTGAGAGCTTAAGAAGGAAAAGTACTCTTTGTTGCTTCTCACAAGCCAAATTAAGCTTTCTGTTGGGCAATATGAGAGACATCTTAAGACTGTGTAGAAAGCAAGCTCTTTTTCAGAACCATCCAAATATGACTCGCCCTATTTAAGATAAATGTTCCAGCTGTACTTAGAGGTTAGTCTTGGCTTCTTTGAACATGTACATGGCTGTGTTGTAAAGACTGATAAGTAGTGAGTGTAACTTCTTCCCTGAAAATTTCCACTTCAAGGAAGGGGGTGGAGGAGAGAAACAAACTTTTTATTTATGCTAGCTATTGTAATGTGTGTTGTGACATTTCCAGGGTTGACTAGAGGGACAAAGACGAATAATAATAAATAGATAGAGAAAATTACTGATGTAAAAGCTTGAGGGTTTTTAAAGCATGAATTTGGATACACGCTCTCTATTTTAAATCATGAATCTTTTTCATCAACAGTCTTCTGATACTCTAGATTCTCTTCTTGTTGTGCCACTTCTTTTGTAACTAAACCACTTCATAAATGTTTTCACTCATAAATTTGTCTCTTGGGATGATTAAAATATACCGGGGAGTTTTCAGTCTTTTATGTACTTTTGTTTAGTTTCAAATGTGTGTAATCTATAAGGGAAATAGTTAGAAATGTGTTTTCCTAGTAGCAGGGAAAAGCAGGTATGAAAACCAAAATATTAGTGCTTCAGGTTTTTTCTCTGGCAGAGTTTGGGTATTTAAATATGAAGTATTGAATACTAAAATGTCTTTCTGAAGTTTCTTTATGTTCTGTGATTAAAAAGCTTTCACGTTATTTCCCTAAAACTTAATATAGATGAAACAACATGTAATCTGTCATTATTTCTTAGTGAAATAAAATCTAACCTGGACTGGGAGGAAAAAAAAACCCAAACAAAACCAATAAACAAACAAAATAAAACCAAAACAAACAAAAAAACCACCAGAACAAAACCAAGCAAAACCCAAGCTATTAAATAAGTAGAGTAATGGTTGTTCTTCAAAACTCATAATTTCTTTATACTAAAAAGACTGTGAAACCACAAGAGCCTGACTGGCTTCTGAAGTGAAACTTTTTTTCTTCCTTAATGGAAGATGAATGCAAGTAAACAGCAGATGTTAAAATTTTCAGATATTTAAGACATCAAAGTTTTCTTTCAGTAACATATATGGAGATTTAAATAGATATCTCATTTGAAAATCAGCAGGAGATATCTGAGAAATATATTGCCAAGAAAGAAGTGCATGAGATATCTGAGAAATATATTGCTGAGAAAGAAATAAGAAATTTGCCTAGTACAATCCAGTCAATATATTATTATATGTCAACAATCCGAGAAGAGTAAGATTGGTATCTGAGAGCTTTGCAGCAGCAGTATCTAGTCAATACCTAAATCGAAACAGTTTTACTTGTTTCTTCAGAATAAATACGATTTCTTTAAAAGAACTGTATTAATTATGAAAAAGATATATACATATCCTGACCAGAGCATTAAGTTTTTAACACTGTGAGTAGAACTGTCTTTCTCCCTAAGACAGAACTAGCCTCTAGTTCCCCAATTATCTCATAACTTATGCCTGGACTGACAATTTAAAAATAAATAAATAAATTCAATAAAGAGATCCAGTCTTGTTTGAAAAGATTCCAGTGGGAGAGTATCTACCCTGTCTCTTGGTATTTTTTTCCATAAGGTTAATTACCTGTGCTGTTTAAAGTTTGCTGTGAATCAGAGTACAGCTTATCGAAAGAACGCAGATCTCTGCTGCTTGTATTTTCTTTGTTGTCTCTTAATGTACTTTTTTTCCTAAGCTGTATTTAAAGAGTGGGCCAGAAGGGCAGAAACAAACACACATTTATTTCTGTCTTAGAACCTAGGATTTGATCTTTTATTTTCTTTTAGTGGTGTGTAGAGCCAGTTAAAACTCTTGCCGTTTAGAAGTGTGTCCCATTGATCTTTTGGAACAGCGCTAGTCTGGACCTTCAGTTCTCAGCTAGAGTTTGGCACCACGCTGATCGCTTCTGTGCTGTGTAATGGATTTGTCACAGCAGTACTTATAAAGAATCTTTTCTTGAAAATAAAAAGACATCTTCACCCTACCTCCCCTCCCCAAAAGGGAAGTTAAAGGAGGAAAAAAAAAAATATTTAAAAAAAGTAGACTGAAAAAGACACTGCCAAACTCTGTGGGAAGAAGAGAAGTAGGAAAACAAGTGGGAAGAAAATTTGTTAAATCTGGTGCTTATGTAACAGCAACAACTTCACTAAACGGCAATATAGGAGAAGATGGAGTCTGGAAATTCGTACTATCTTTCAAAATTAAAAACAATGTAAGCAAAAAGATAGATCCAATACATTTAAAAACATAAGAAAACTTTAAAAGAAAAGGTTCAAAAGACTATAGGGTATCCAGGCTTTTTATCACCCATGTTTTCCCAGACACAGCTACTGTTTCCCTAAAAATACAGTTTTCCAGTGATTCTGGCTTATTGAGTATGGGGATATACATATGTTGATAAATTAATGCTGCATTTTTAAAAAGTCACATGACAATCACAGAGGGATTTCTGTTTAAATGCCTAGTTTCTAGCTTTCATGTAAGAATAGATATAACCCATTTCCTTTACACTGTCACTCTCCTTTGAAGCACATGGATAATTATAATTGTAAATAAGTGTTACATAATTAAAGTATAAATCAGCATTAAAATTTTTCAAATCGGTTTTCCTTTGAATGCTTTCATTTCTGCTCTATTATAAATGATGGATTAATTTCCATTCACTCCTTTTAAACACTTTTGAACACAAGCAATTATTTCACTGCTTAAAATCCTAGCTTCCTGCAGCAATTTATTTTTTGTTATTATTTAATTACTGGTACAGTGCAAACTATGGTATCTTATCCTTAAACTTTATTTCAAGGGGAACTTTTTTTTTTTTTTGCTCGATGCATTAAAAACATCATTAGTAAATAGAGATTAAAGCACACTAGTAGATTCTGAAGTGCTCACCTCTTGCTATTGAAAGATTTCAAGTCAAATGACACTATAAAAGCTCAGTCAAGCTACCTTTAATATAGTAAAACCTGAATTCAATCTTGAAAGACTCCATGCTCATAGGACCTTTTGTGTTCACTTTTGTTCCTCACAAAACCATTACATCACAAAATGGCCCTGCAGAGTGTCACAGGTGACCATATTTATCTCAGAAATAACAGATTTGGGATGTTGCATCCAGAAAGGCAAAGGAGAAACTGGGAAAGATTTAGGATGACCGAGTAATCTTTGAGCTGTAGTTAGGCAAAAAAGTTGGATAAAGCTGAATAGTATATTTCTCTGATGTACATACAAGATCTTCTAGGTCTATATGTATATATATATCTTGCTTGTGGTACTACTGCTTCTGTTAACATCATTTGAGCAAACATTCACATAAAGGACTTGAGCCTTGCTTATCGGGGCTACTACTTAAATGTTTGCATGTCCAGGAACAATCTTCAATCAGTTTTCTGAGGTTTCTCAGCCCTAAAAAACTTGTAATGTAGAGAGTCCCAGAGAGGTGTGTTCTTGTTTTGTTTGCCCTAAGTAAGGATCTCAGGGTTTAACAGCATAATTTTCAATGGAGTTTTATATTCTTCCTTGCATCCTCATTGAGGATATATTTTGGCTCTCTGGAGAGAGGTGTTTCCAGAGACAACATTCCCTACAGACAGGACTGATCTTTCCAGTTACTGCCACTACACTGATTTTCAGAACAGGGAAAAATCCTATATAATAAATACTGACATCATATCAAGATACCTCTGAGGTTTCTCATTCAGATAGGTCAGTGTAACTCTGCTACTATCTTACCCAGGATGAGCTTTAAAAGGCGCTGCGCTTAAAGGTACACAGCATTTTTCAACTATTAATCACTTCAGTACTTGGTAAACTATTTTCTATACTAAGGAAGAAATTTTACTTCCTAGATACTCCATCTCACAAGCAATCCAAAGTGATGAATGCAGCGTGCTACTGATGAGCACTGTAACACAGAAGTTGTATTTCCTCAGTGTTTTCCAGGCAACGGTGAAGGTGTGAAGAAATTAATACATTCTTACTTCTAATAGTTTTATGACTTGCATGAAAGATCATAAAATATTCTTGTGAACTTGTAACTATAAATACACGTGTGTGTTTATTTTACTGACTGCAATCAATCTTGTTTAAAATATTAGCCTTCATAACTCTATTTCAATCCTATTTAGTGAAACACCAATTCCAAAGTTACAGTATTGATAACCAAACGCTGTATTAACAGAAGATTGTTTTTATGGCATTATGAAAAGCCTGTAAGCAGCATTTGAATTGTGATTTTTTTTTTAAATTTATTTCTGTATTTTGGAAAGCTTTTGTGCTAATGGTTGTACACAGTATCTCATTTTTTTAAACAGAGTGAAGTGTATCACCATTAGTGGTATGGAAACCAGCACATCCAAGGTGCAGACACCAATTTTGTTGAAAAAATGAAATCTTGTTTCACCTGCAAACTTGGATTTTGTTATGTTTTTTTCCTGGTCTCAGTCTTTTTTTTTTTTTTTTTTTTTCCATTTTGAATTTATCAAAAAAAGGAGGTATCTACATTGCAGTTCCTAAGGAGAGATGCAGAAGGGTTATAGGTGACTGCTAAGCTTTTAGTAACTTCCTTGAGTATTGTACTCATTACACTGGGACCTGAGTATGATCACAGAGAGGTTTCAGCACCTCTTCCTTTATATAATGTGGTGAGATAGACGTGAGCTCTACTTGCATTAGATCATCTTGTGATGCATAGTTTAGTCTCCCATCCTTTCTTTCATGATGATAAGACAGGACACAACAAAAAATGGAATCTATGAAGGAGAGGACTGGAAGCCAGAAAGGCACAGGGTGGATGGTGCTGTGAAAGGTGCTGAGAAGATTCAGAATGTAGCTGGAGGTAGAAATTTTACGTATTAGCGCATGGGACTTCATTAAAGAATGCATAGATCATAAAATCCTAGCAAAACATAATGGAGTTGAACAGGAATTATTGTGGGTGTCAAAATGGAGTTACGAAGAGAGGATGGCTGTGAAATAGTAACAGATTCAGTGCAGTACTGTAGGTTTAACTTTTTATTGTTTATTTTACTTCATTGTTGTAAAATTCCTGTCGTTCTGTTAGAGGAAAATAAAACAGTACCCCGATGATGATTTCAAATAATGAGATATGCCATTGGTACAAGGTGGACACAAGCAGATTCTCTGTTTTAACATAGCACTAATAAGCTAATTCATTTAGCAGAACTAACAGTAAAGACAGGCTCTATTCCCAGTAACTGTACTGTCATTTGCCTGGCACCTCAGCACTTTGATCAGTCACCAGGGCTCCAAGAGAACCGGCTCATTGTGAATTAACCTGACGCTCTGTGCGAAGCACAGATGTAATTTGGGTGTTGTCGGAGCAACGGCGGGAGATTTGAAGGCGGTG